>NC_056522.1:259387553-259388153 GCF_019175285.1 Sceloporus undulatus
GTAGTATGGAAAAAAGAAGCTGAAATACTTCCCTTATAACCGGCAGCATGAATACTTCTTTTTTGGTGAGTGTCTTTGTTTCTTTCCACATTTTACATGTACTTATTTATTTATTTTATATCCTGCCTTTCTCCCAAACTGGACCCAAGGCAACTTTTAAAAGATGAGCCACTTTGAACATGTAGAGAAGACTGCCTTTCTCTCCATCCCACCACCATTACAAGCACGGGGACACGAGAGAGGGCCTTTTCTGTGGCTGTTCCTAGACTCTGTCCAGAGAGGCCAGGATGGCCCCTGCTTTGTTATCCTTCTGCCAGCAGGCTTAGACCTGCTTGTTTAGACAGGCTTTTAAAACACAGGGTGCTGTTATATTGTTTTAATGTATTTTTAGCATTTTAACCTTTTTAAACTTGATTTTAGCATCAAATTTGTTTTAATTATTGTAGCAATTTAATTCTATTTTAATATACTATTTTTGTGTGTTTTTAACTGTATGGTGTTTTTTAATGTTGTAAGCCACTCTGAGTCCCAGCCTTGGAAGCAGGGTAGAATAATAATAATAATAATAATAATAATAATAATAATAATAATAATAATAAT
>NC_056522.1:259388163-259428646 GCF_019175285.1 Sceloporus undulatus
TTCTTCACATTTAAACACATATCTTTTGGGAATATTTATTTAATTTATACACCAAATAAGGGACCCAAGTGGCAAGCCCCTTTCTCCCTGTTTAGGTATTAAGGTCTTCCCTCTCCCCTACATATTTAATGGGCAGCTATAAATTTGTCCCTTTCAAGTTTCCAGAGCATTAAATGTTTGTTGGTTTGTTTGTTTAAAAAACCACTCAAATCATATTGTGTGTACTTCTCCTAACTCTTTTATATTTTCAGAACTCCATGGTGTCTTTTTATTTGTATCCCACTCATTCTATAAAAAGTGTAAGACAGCATACATTCCCCCCTCCATTTTATCTTCATGTAGTGAGCTACATAGCCAAATAGAGGATCTGAACTTGAGATTCCTCAGTCCTAGTCCAACACTCTAACCACAATACTACACTGGTTGTCTTGGTTTGAATGATGAAGCTCTGTAAAAGTTCAGACGGCAAAAAACCCTAGAGCTCCACCCCAGGCTTTTTGTTCTTGAAATTAAAAGATAATCAAATGAAAGTAAGAACTGATTTCATTGTTCAGATAAAGCAACTAATAAGTACTTTTGCTATAGTAGCACTTTAGGTATATCATTTTCTTAATATAGATTTCAAAAATTATGTACCCATGGAAAGCTAACATGTCAAAGAAAAGGCTAGGCTACAGCTTTTCTTTCTGAGGTCTAGCTTGTCACATGCGAGGAGTGTTTGACATTGGTATATTTGAACATGGAGTTTCCCACTTGTATTTTGAAGTAACACAGAAGAGTGGATTGTTTTATTCTAAACATTAGACTTGGAGATAAGTAAAAAAACAACACATACTTCTTTCTGGAATAGATTGACTGAGATGTTGGACAGACCACAGATCAAAACAGACTCCTCTATTTTCTTTTTTCTTGAAAGTGGTCCCTACACTCCAGACTTTATTTTTACTTTTTTAAGTTTTACTTTTAAACATTAATCTCCTGGCCACTTGTATGCTTCACACTTGCCTTTCTCCTCTAATCTTCTGGTTTTCCTTTCAGTTTTCCCACCTCTCCTCATTCCAGTTTACTTCCATATGCAAATCTTCACGACCATGTTCAAACACAAGTTCTGGGTGGTAAGTGAAAGATTCTGCTTCCCATGTCCTACATTTTCTTCATTAAATCCCATTTCACCAAATTCAAAGGCTCTCTGACAAGATCTTATTGGGGGTGGTAACAAAGCATCTCTCTGCATTTTGTGTAGACATGAGAACTAACATAAGGAAGAAAAGAGATATCACCCATATCATATAATCTCTTTCTTCTCTCCCTAGGACTTGGCCTGGGCCTTCAGTTATTACATACGCTACTTCATTACATATGCCCCATTTTATGGAGTTATTGGATCCATGTGCCTCCTCACCTTTGTCAGGTAGGAGAGAGAAATGACCTCCATCATTCTGAAGCCTTTCCTTCCAGGGATGGCATGATGACATCACAACTGGGAAATGTTTTCAGAGTAGCCTAGTTGCATTGTTGTCATGTTATACTTTTTCACTTTTCCTAAATCTTTTCCTTGTTCATCCCACTTTGGTCTGCTACAGTATACAGTGGGCTGTTGTTATCCACTGGGGTTTGGTTCCAGGACACCCCTGGGGATACTGAAATTAGTGGAAGCTCAAGACCCATTAAATACAACAGCATAGTAAAACTGTGTTCTTTATATAAAATGGCAAAATCGAGGTTTGCTATTTGGAATTTATACTTTTTAAAATATTTTCACTCAGTGGATGCTTGAATTTATGGGGGTGTGTGAAACAGATGGGCAGGAAAAGCTGTATTGAAATCCCACCAACCACACTGACCACTCCCAAGGTGGCTGGAGTGTGCATGTCATGATCACATGGTGTGGCTTCAAGTTGCACCCCTGGGTACTTTTTTTTTTACTGTTCATCCCACCATCCCCATGCACCTTCGCAGGAGTGAAGCGCTGGTGACTGCCACTTCACCAGGACAGGATATCAGAGCAGATGTGTGCCCATGCAGATGCCAGCAAAGTACAATCATACCCCCCTTCACCCCATGCCCCCTCTTTGACTGTCTGTTTTGTGTATGTTGTACTCATCTCCCTGAGAGGTGTCGTGGTTTCTCTTTTGGGCATTGCCACCCTCACCGCTTGGGTACAGCAGCTCTGTCCCTTTTAAATGTACTCCTGCAATGGGGCATTTACATGCAAAATTAGTTTTGGAAAGAGCACCCCTTTAGAGCTGTCCTGGCGTCAGTGCATTTATCTGTACATGCAAAGGTGCGCACTTTCTGGGAGGATGCAGAAAAAAATCCAGTTCCTTTTTAGTCTGGCTTTTCTTCCAATAATAATAATAATAATAATAATAATAATAATAATAAATTTTATTTATGTTTCCCCACCTCTCCCAGTGGATTGAAGCGGGGTTATAGACTAAGTGGCTTGGGTGCACTTTCCAGCTGGCTTCAAAGTGTGCATTGTCTAAATGTCCCACCTCGAAGCTGGTATGCACATCACTGGGTTTCTCTAATTGTTTACTGTGCCCTCAGAGACTTTATTCTGAATTTCAGCTGAATTGGCTCCATTGAACTGCATTGTGTCTGAGATGGTGTGATGGCAATATGGACGTTCTGTCTCTCCTACATCTGCGGTGCCCTGTTCAAACATTCATGTCATTATCACATGATGCTACTGCCCCTAGAGGGTTCATTCAGGGTCATTGAAAACAGTTATTTTCAAAAGAAAAAAAAAAAGTTACTACAAAAACTATGTGGGCTGGGAGTGTTTGTATGGATATAGTTAAATGGCAGGGGTTTTAAAGCCTTGCTGGTTCATTGTAGCCAGAACAGAAAGTATATATGGTGGAATTGCTGCTGTGCTCTGGCAATTCCTGATTTTAAAATCCCCTTCCCCCAATTGGTTTCAGGAAAATGGCTCCATTAGGTTCAGGGCCCAATTTGTAACTGTGTCAAGGGAGCAAAGTATTTCAAATACAACCCCTCTGTAGTCCCAAAACACCTGGGTTGAGTCTCTTTCACCAGTTAGAACATTATCGGCAGTTCTTCTATACTTACAGAACGTTCTGAGGATGGAATGATGTCCTGTTGGGTGGATATGCTTCCCTGCTGGTGAAGGGACACTTCTGTCCTATCCTAGTCTCCTTCATGATGGTTAAGATTCCTCTGTCTAATCCAAGGGTGGGCAAAGGGACTGCTTGTGCCCCTCTGGAGTTTCCCCCCCCCCCCAAAATAAATGTATTTGCTCTAAAATCCCCTATAGTGGAAGGCATTTTCATCACATCTGAAGGTTATTTCCTGGTTTCATTTCAAAGGATTAATTTTAGGCTGAAACAAGCTGAAAACAAGGGAATGGGCCGTAGGATAATACAAGTGCAGGCCACAGACTACATGGCAGCCCCAATACAGCAATTAACCTGCCAATTTGTTTAAGGCAGTGCAGGCGGCTTTTTCTCAAGCAGGAAGTGACTTCTGGTTATTTATTTGTTTGGAAAAACACCTCTCCTAGACCTGAAACAGGCTAATGTCCCTCAAACCATGGCAAAATGGACTTCTAAGACCCCCAGAGGTTGCAGATGAACTGTCTGTCTGTCTACACATGGGGGGGGGGGTGTTGGGGTAGTATGAATATAGAGAGATGGATGCAGCTCCATCACATCCAGAAACGAATGTATAGATTTCACACTTGGAGTAGTTGCCCACCTATGTTCTAAGGTGAATACAATACAGACAAGGATAAAAAAAAAACCTTAAGCATAACTGGGGCCTTGTCTGCACTGGCCAGTGGCAGCCCAGAGTATCCTGGCCCCACAGCTGCTCATCCTAAACCATTACCTCACCTTCTCCTTCTGCACCACAGCAGCTGTCTGTGTGGGTATCCTGCTGAACTACATAGTGCATCCACTGCCACCACAGGTCACTTGCTTCTGAGTTCAGAACAAAGTGCCCAGCAACAGTCACATTGTGGGCTTCTCAGAATAAGTGCCCCATGGGGATGGCAGATGTACCAGTTGGCCCAGCAGGATGCCCATGTAGACATCTGTCATGGCATGGAAAAAGAGGGCTCTGGATCATCCAGGAAAATCCAGAGCAAAAAGTAAGTTTAGTTACTCCATGTTAACATTGTTATCCCCTGGTTCTTGTGTGGAACTTGCCGGATGTTGTCCGAACTGTCCACACTAGAACCAGAATTTGGGTCGTGCATTGTCCACAGGATGACACTAGAGTGAGGTGGGGTGGGAAACAGACTTTTTAGCCTGCGCAGACAAGATTTGGAACAACTTTTGCCCCGAATGCCTTTGTTATCTTCTGTATCTTATATATGGCACTGGAATTTGACCCAACATGGAAAGTAATCTCACTGCTGATATGTGTGCATGCATTTCTATTGCATTGCCTTAATTAATTCTATCCAGACATCTGCCTCATCTCTGTTGAGGACAGACATTTATAAATTACAAAGTAGATGGCTAAAAGAGGTAAAAGTAAAAAGGGATGCGGTGGCTTAGTCGTTAAGAGGCCAATTCTGATGAACAGAATATCGGAAGGTTGGCTGCTCGAGGCCCAAGTGCTGCATGATGGAGTGAGCTCCTGTCACTAGTCCAGCTTCTGCCAAACTAGCAAACTAGCATGAAAACATGCAAATGCAAGTAGATAAATAGGTACAAAGTGGGTGGGAGGTAACAAAGTTGTGTAATATTGCTGATGTAACTCTTGATATACTGTATTGCTTGATTATTGTACTGCTTTGTATAGTACTGTATTGTATTGTGACATATGTCACATAACCGGTATAATGTGAACCGCTTTGATCAGACGGAAAAGCGGTATACAAATAAAATTTTTATTATTTATTTATTATTAAAGTTCGGTGCAGTCATGCTGGCTGCATTACCGCCAGAATCCTCTTCGGGCAATGCTGGCTCTTTGGCTTAGAAATGGAGATGAGCACCACCCGTACAGTCAGTTACGACTAGACATTCATGTCAAGGGACTACCTTTACCTTTAAAATATGTTTATGACATATAAAGACACACTGCTAAATATGTTTTCTGTTGTAAAAGGTTAAAAATACAGCTAAGGGATTTGTGTGTATAGAATGGGGGAGACTGAAGTGAAGACATCACTGGAATTTAGTTGAAACAGGGATTTTACGTTAATTGATCTAATAGAGCACAAAGGCCACAATTCCACTCCACTAACTATTTTCATGCCCATTATTATTGCTTAATGAGTCCAGACTTATGAGATTGAATCTAAGTATGTTTGTGTGTCTTTTCTATTTTTTAACAAAGGTTTTTGGAAAGTCATTGGTTTGTTTGGGTCACACAGATGAATCATATTCCTATGGAAATTGACTATGAGAAGCACAGAGACTGGCTCAGTGCTCAGGTAAACATTTCTAGTCTTACACAATTGTTGAAATGTGGTGAATGCATGAAAGCCTGTGCACATATCTGAAAGACTTCTTTAGAGTGCAACTTTAGGCTGCAACCCCAAATCTCCTTATCTGGGAATAAGCCCCCTAGAATTCACTAGGATTTATTCTGAGCAGATAAAATTGGGCTGTTTGAGTAGTACGTTGCATAATGTGGGATTACAACTGATGATTCTCAAAAAGCAAAACTTACAAAGTCCATTTCATTATTGTCCAGTTCTGGACTTCATGAAGGTTCATTGTTTTGTGCACTTTTCTATTGCAGTTGGCGGCTACCTGCAATGTTGAACCGTCTTTTTTCAATGATTGGTTCAGTGGACACCTGAACTTTCAAATAGAGCACCAGTAAGTATGCAATATTTGGATATGAAAGAATTTTGCCACATGATAAATTCAGAGATAGTAATCTTTTAGGGAAGGGAAACTACTAAAAATGAAAGAACGAGTTGTTCATGTTATTTCTGTCCCACTTTCTCATGTTGTGTGCCCAAGGCAATGAACAACAACACCACATAAAATTACAATATGGTAAAATCACCCATATCATGTTGTACTGTGGGCTATTTTAAAACAAAACAGAAGACATTTGTACCAAACATAATGCTACTATTTCAGCACTGTATAGTCTGTTCTAACTATACAACTTTCTCTTAGCCATATATGCATGCATACATTCCATAGAGTGCAATGGGTGATGGATTCTGGAAATTCAAATTTTGAATGTTTCTTCATGGGAACTCCCCCCCAATAACTAATACATCAGAATTCTATCCCACCACACTCCTCTTCTACTAAGAGGAATCAACTTATTACTTCTTTACTGGGGGGACCATTTAAGTCATCCTCTTTCTTCCATTCTACCACCTCAGGATTCTGCTATTTTAATTTGCTGCTGTTTTGTATGTGTACATACCTTCAAGTTACCTGCTGACTTATGATGACTGCATGAATTGCATAGGGTTTTCTGAGACAAGGAATACTCAGATATGGAATTGCCATTTCTTTCCTCTGAAATATGCCCTACAATACTTAGTATTCTGATCTAACCAGGCCTGACCCAGCTTTGCTTTCCAAGATCCGACGGAATGTGGTGCTTTTAGGGTATTTAGGCTGGTGCTGCTACAGGGCAGCCCTTATTCCTTTAAGCAAAAATGGAAAGGAGTGAAGTGAATTTATTTGATCTTCTATTCCTGCTGGTTTCTTTTTTCTTTTATTTAAGTTTGTTTCCTACAATGCCGCGCCACAACTACTACAAGATAGCGCCACTGGTGAAGTCACTTTGCGCCAAGTATGACGTCCCTTATGAAGAAAAGCCTCTTCTAAAGGCATTCTCAGATATTGTTGGGTAAGAAGCTTGGTGGGGATTGGCAATGTGCTCATGAAATCATCTAGTGCCAACATGCCAAGGGTGGGACACTTCCTTTAGCCCAACAGCTAAGTTCTGTTTCACTGAAAATTCTGTGGGAAGACATGACCAAAGGCAAACGGATGGGACCAAAAATAGCAGAATTGTACATTGTTGCTTAAAGCTCATAAAGCCAGTAGCTAAACCTTAAGAAAACCCACACAACATTTGTAAATCCATACAAATTTGGGAAACCACCCAACAGTGGTGCCATTAGAAGGGACCATTGCTATCTGGGGAACCCAAGAGAGCCAGATTCAGTCCTAGGACTTGAGGTTCCTCACCTCATTCTAACGATTCTAAAAATATGTCAGAAGACCTGTAAGCCATATTCCACCCACCAAAGTTTTTGTTCCTTCACCCAAGAAAGTGCATTGAAGATAAATGATTGGCCAAACACTGATAGGCTTGGGGACTCCTCTTTATGAGATGGAGAAAGGCGATGGTCCAAATGTCATTGGCTACATATACACTTTGATTTGCAATGTGGGCAGCGCTTCTGTATGCCCAAAATGGAATCTTTCTCTCACTATTGTTTTGCAAAGAAAATATAACATATTAAGTATATGTACAGCTACATGATGGACCATTCTGCTCACATCAAAAACTGGTGCATACACTTAACAGAGCAGCATGTATAAGATTCAGATGGCCCAAGATTAAAAATATTTGTGTACTGCATAAAACCTGTTTGCTTTATATTACCTGTCTGTTTAAAAACACAGCTGCCATTCAGCTTGATAACTATTAAACCAACGTAGATTGCAGGGTTATTAGGATGAGGAAACAACAGGATGATACTGTGTGTCCTACTCTGAATTTCTTGGTGGCAGGAAAAAATACAAATATGGTGAAGAAATAGATAAATGAAAGGAATGTCAAGTATTATAAAGTGAGAAAAGAAAAAAACTTATTTTTTGTGGGTTTTTAGAGTTTATTCCTGATGTTTCACCAGCATCTGTGGCTGGCATCTTCAGAGAATGCTAACCTGGAAGAGTGTGTGTGTGTGTGTGTGTGTCTGTGTGTGCGCGCGCGCGCGCGCGCATGCCCACACACAGACACACACACACACACACTGTGTGATCCTGGGTGAGGAGGAGTGATTCCCATGTTAATCTGTGTATTGTTCTGTTATTGATGGCCTCCTCAGGGTAGGAGGATATGCAATGAAAGCCTTCGACTTCAAAAAACTTATTCATTGCCTGATACCAAGTCATCTTATAGGCCTTTAAGTGGGCTTTTATGACACATTAGAACTACCTCCCAAAGGTATCACTCAAGCCAAATCAACCAGTCTCAAACAGTGAGCCAATGAAGTGTCCAAAACGGATGTGACCTGGAAGTGAATTTTCTAGCTTAGAAGCCGTGATCACACTGGAATGTCATGCCTTTCTTCTTCCTCTGTAGGTCCCTAAAGAAATCTGGAGAACTCTGGTTGGATGCCTATCTCCATAAATGAAGCTGGATTTCAAAGACAAGGGGGAAGATGTTGGTAGAGGGTAGGGGGCTGGGGGAGTGACATGTGTTCTTATTGTCCAATTTCAGTCAGTATCTGTGTTTGCAGTTTGAAGAGTTTCCACTGATGATGGGGTGGGTTCAGGGGACCTGTTTAAAATCAGAGATTGTTTCAGCTATTTTGAGTATTACCTGTAGAGGATGAATGGAAAACACAGTTCCTAAGACATGATGGCTGAAAATTGGCCTAATAAGTTGGAGGGAGTTTTCAGTAAGACAAACTGGGGAATGAAAGTGCACATACATAGAGCTATCCCCTTGTTCCTATTCTGACTACTTTCCCATCTTGGTCTCAGGCACATAGTTTACACAGAGATTTAAAACAATAACAACACTGTCCAGCTTCCAGGTATTGGTTTGAAATGCAAACAGTAAAAGGAGCACAACTGGCTTCTTTTTAAAAATCTTAAATTATTTTCCCTTTAATGCTGGAACACAGAGTAGGAAATGTAATGTGAAACACTTGAAACCCCCGTTTTACAAATCCTTCTTAAGGGGCTCACAATTGAGACAATAAAAACTAGAATTAGATGTTTTTAAAAAGCCACACCACATTATTTCCAACTTATGGCAACCCTAAGGCAAACTTATCACAAAGTTTTCTTGGCAAGATTTCTTCAGAAGAAGTTTGCCTTTGCTTTCCCCTGAGGCTGAGAGTGTGTGATTTGGCCAAAATCACCCAGTGAATTTTCATGGCCAAGTATGGACTTGAATTCTGGTCTCCAAAGTCGTAGTCCAACATTCAAACCACTACACTATGTGGCTCTCTAAAAACTAATTAGTGTCACCCATGATACCCATTAGAAAATTTCCTAGGGGAATTCTTCACTCTCTTTCCCCAAAGGAGAAATGAAAGACACAACTGCAATTAGCAAATGTATGTCTGACTCCTTTGCTTACAGCCCTAGGATGCTATGTGTCTTCCTTCTTATTTTCTCCCTCTCTCTGATAACATTCACTGCCTGAACAAAACTACATGTACTTGCCTTGCATTGAGTTTTGTGCAGTTCATTTCCTTTTCTGTATTAGTTCTCTGCACAAATCTGTGCAATAGTTAAATCAGACATTCTGATCCATAAAAGGGTTGCATGTGTGGGAGCAGGCTTTCACATCTGTATCCCCAACTGGATAGGGAATCCTGCACATAAATGGCTGGTGTCTGCATAGTTCACAAGCTGTGCAGCTCCAATTGGATGCTGGATTTCAGGATGAAAGCGGGGACACTTATTTCTTATTTATTCCTAAGTGATTGGAGCTCATTTCTTTAGGAAGCTTGCCTCTTGCAATCAATTCAAAAATCTTTAAATTGGCCTAAAAATGAGGGAGTTTTTTTTTTCAGGCAGAGCTGTAATCATTGCATTTATCTAACCACATTCCTCCTAGAGTGTTTTCTAAAAGGTAATGGCTTCATCTCTTTGCCATTTCTGCTCAAAGGTTTTTTCTTTATGATGTTGAAAACAATCTGTCTCTGATTTTATTTCTGATATGAAATTCCATAGATGTTTAAGGAATATTTCATTATCATTTTTCTTAGATACAGTATAGACAGCTCAGAAAACAATGGTTTGTGAAAACACTTGGTACAAAGTTTGCTGAAATCATGGAAAGGTCAGAATGATTGTACTAGAACAGTGATTGTGAACCTTTTTGGGGCCGAGTGCCCCAACTTAAAGGTTTTTCTGGCACCAAATGTTTTCCAGTGCTGGGGACAAGACTTCCGCCCTCCTTCCGAGGTAGGAATTCACCCCCCACACCTTGGAGAGACAGATGGAGGCCAGGAAAGGTCTGGGAGGAGAAGGAACAGGCATGCACTTGTTCCTCCTTCCCCCTCTCCACACCTTTCCCGGCCTCCAGCTGCCTCTGGAGAGACAGCTGGGGGCCAGGAAAGGTCTGGGTGAAGGAGGAACAGTTGTGTGCATCTGTTCCACCTTTTCTCCACCAGGTGCTGGGCCAAATGGCATCACGTGCCATAGGCTCACCATCACGGTACTAGAATATGTGGACTCTTCAGCTTGATAGCATTATATTGTGTTCAGTTGTCAGTTCACAAACTTTCATGGGAGAATGAATGTAACACTCCCAATCAGTAGGCAAAGTGTGGAATATGCTGCTGCCACACTTGCCTTTTCCTGTCCTCACTGAGAGAGATGTGTCTTTTATTGTCTCTCTCCATCATGCATTAGCTGGATTTTTGTGGGTATCTAAATAGTTTCCTCTGTGAGTATTGCTAAGTTTTTACATGTTGAGTTTGTCAGAGGTTTTCTTTAATGAAATCCTAAACATGCCTGATAGAAATAAACTCCACTAGGTTCAGTGTGATTTTTGCCCCACGTCTTGGTTGCACAGGATTGCAATCTCCGTTATATTTCAGTTCCCCTTAGATGGTGTATGTTAACTTTTAATAATTGAAGCAGAATAGAGAAACAATGAGGTGTAATACGAATTAGCACAAGGCCAGCCAAAATGCCATGGATAAATATGCAGGCTTTTGTGTTCTCCATCATGTTCTTCATGTTCATCAAACTAGATGATTTTTAAAAATGCTGTAGGTGAGAGGGTTAGCACACATGAAGTACAGATTAGGTCAGATTTTTTATGGCATGAGGTCTGTAGATATTTTGTGTGTAAAAGGCAGCAATAGCCACAACTCAGTTATGTGTCATGAAATAAATACTTCCTTGGTCCAATTATAAATGGGGGATATCAAATGGTTTAAAGAAGTATTTTTACCTCAATGGATTGCTTTTTCAGTCCTCCCAATTTTAAAAGTGAGATCTCATCCAGCGTGGACTGCTTCTGATGTTGCATATCTTAATTATCCAGCTTACCCCAGCAGGCACACCCAAACTAATTGAACAGTCCTAGATTTTGTTCCTGCTCTTTCCAATTTATGTTGGGTTAAAATAAACCAACCTGGAGAGGTGATATAAAAAGTCTCTGATCATACTGGGATCATACTGGGAGCTGACAGAAAATTAAACATTTATGGATCTTCAAAATAAAATTGGAAAGTAAAGGAACATAATTTGCAACTTTCTGGGTTCTTTAAGCAGTCTGGATACACTGGGTAGTTAAAATGCTAAAACAATTGCTGCTAGTTTCAAATTCTTATTCAGTTAGATGCTCATGCAACCTAACTTTCCTCCTACAATTGGTGAGGATGTAAGACAGTCCATACTATACTGAGTTTGTTGAAGGAAAGATGGGTTATGAATGTAATAAATAAATGAATAAATATAGCCATGTGAATATGCTTCCAGGAAAGCCACTTGTTTCCTGCATCAGAAGAGTTAGAGATGTGAATAAGATCTGTCTTACAGAGGTTCTGAAACCTTCTTGATTGTTCACATGCCTTATGTTTACATCTGACTTAGTGCATATGGTATATTAATAACTAATTTCAAATCAAAGTAAATATATTGTTTCGGTCCACACCAAGTGAAATGTTAAATTAGCCCTTCATGACTAGATGTTATTAATTCAAATCACAGTTGAATCTGCTCCTAATACCTATTTGGTGCCTCTTGACTATTTTGTAAATGATATAAATCTTACTTGCCACTATGTCTGTAGCTACCACAATGGATGTTTCAGTCCACATTTGCTCAACGTTGTTTCTGCTGTGAATCTGGGAACCTCTGGCACCTCTGATTCCCAAATTAACAGGAACATTTATGTTTTGCAAAACTTTTGGAATATTGTATAGGAAGAATATTAGCATGACACTGTGGATAACACAACTGCATACTGCCTTAATGTCTCTGGGAATGACTCAGCCAGAGTAAAGAATTTTTAAGTCCCGTTGATTTAAGCTTGAGAGATTTATACATTTAATTTAGTATTGACCCATAAAAATGCTTAATTGGCTGAGTCATGCCTTCTTCCTGGTTCTGTGAATGTATTTCATTTTCTCTGCTCTAGTGCATACACGTGAGTGTGCACTCACATGAACACACAATGTACTGTAACATTTTCTTTACAGTCTTCCAACTAGAGAGCTCACTTGAGCTGATTTTTTTCAGTTTCTTTGATTTTCCAAACTTTACTCTGGGGGGGGGGCTGTCATAACATGCAGCAATTTTCTTCCTAGTTTTGCTCTATGCCATCCTTCTACTAATTTTCCACCTTGCACCAATGTCTTCTTTTTCCTTGGCTCAGAATAGCCCCAGAAAGGTGGGGACTGAGCCTTTGGAAGTCAGTAGACTTTTTTCATCAGTTATGGGGAAGATTTAGTTTTTTATTGAAATAAAAATGTCATGTTTTGCACTGATGGTATCTTTGGGAAATGGCACTTTTATCTTCTGATTGCTAGGTAAACATTGCTTAGAATTCTCCCACCACCACCAACATGATTGGTTGAACTTCATGAACCCCAGATATATCAGACTACAACCCTCATCACCCAAGGCTGGTTAGTGGTGGTGGAATGTGTAGACGAAAAACACTTGGAGAGCACCAAGTAGGGAGCATCTCTGATTTTGAACAAGGAACAATGTTACTCGGACAATCAACAGAACTAGAGGCCAGTGTGCAGCTATAGAGGGCAATTATTTCCAGTGAAAATACTGTGAGTCCTGAAGAACAACATAAGTACTGAAAAGGGCTTTTTCCAGTTTGGGGCAAAGATTTATCTTCCTCCTTTGACAAAGATAAGTCCAGTGGCTACTTTTATGGAAGCCATTCTTGTTCATGGGGGATAAACACACCAAAAATTCACTAACTGAAATAAATGTAGCTTTTGTATTTGGGAGATATTCTGAGTGTTCTGTTTCATTGCTGTTATTGGAAGGCAACATTCCTCTCCTCCCAGGAGATCAAAACACCAATTCTTTGGTACGGTGCACACTGTTATTGGGTATATTCAAATGTAGTCATCCCGGCTTTAAGTACTGAGCATCATATGTTCACTTTTCAGTGAGATTTGCAGCTCTAACTAGTCTCAATGCAGTTATAGTCCCCAAACCCATCTGTTTCCTTAAGATTTGTTTTCCAGAAAATTTGCATAAAGTATGCTTAGCCACATAGTGTGAAAACTATACAGTGGTACCCCGGGATACGAATGCGCCGCCTTACGAAATTTCCGGGTTACGAAAAAAATCCATTCAAAAAAAACTGTTCCGGCTTACGAAGGTTTTTTCGGGTTACGAAAAATTTTTTGGTGCTTTTCGGCGCTATTTCACACGAAATCGCGGCTTTTCCCCATTAGCGCCTATGGGTTTTCGGCTTGCGAAGGCTTTTCGGGTTACGAAAGCGGCGGCGGAACGAATTAATTTCGTAACCCGAGGTACCACTGTATTTATTTTGGATGAGTGGGTGAATTTTCTCATTTCGAACAAAGTATCTGCTTCTGATTCCTCTAATTTTAAAGTCTTGAAGAAGGCTGTGTTCCAGGGGAAATTCAATAAAATGGAAATGGATTTGTATAGCCTGTGATGTTGGAATGAACCAAAATCCTTTGCTAGGTGTTGAAATCAATATATTGAGCTTATCTTTCTGACTATGAGGCTGGAGCCACCCATTTTTGTTCCCGAGGAACGTCGCAGCAGCCAAACTGTGTGGCATCCCTCCGCACCAAAAAGAACCCAGAAAAACCAGGTTCTTTTGAGTCCGCATGGTGGACGTCACAAATATGCCATTGGCGCACTGTGATGCATCAGTGATGTAAGTGACGTGCAGCAACATCTATATGTTGCGCATCACTTATGTCATGATGGTGGCCTCCTTGTGGACAGGAGTCCGCCATCATGGCACTGCTGTTACGTGCTAGAGTTCGGGAGCTTGCGGTTGGTGCACGCTCTCGAACTCTAGAATTAGCACCAGCACTCTGCTTCCCGCTCGTCTGTCTCAGGCCTATATGACACTTGAGAAAGACTTATCTGTACAGTTGAGCTAATATGTGTGGGCTTCCTTCAGCAAGGTAGGAAAGCCAAGCTGTCAGATGGATTTATAATGAGCCAGTTTCAGTTGAGATGTAGTTGCCAACTCAGCACTGGTATTATGGGCAATTTAGAATGTTTTTGCACAGAAGTAAATTATGCGCCTGAGTGGAAAAATCCATCCATCCTCTGTCTCCCTGGCAAACCAGTGTGGAAGTATATCTCTTAATTTCTTTTCACGAAGAACAACAATTAGTTACATGAATGAAAAAGAGAATGAACTAACTTTTGTTTTCTTGCTGCACTTTGCTATTATCTTAGAAATTTTCCAGATGATATCTAAGTAGCAAAAGGCGTATATAAATTGTGTTACCAAAAAAAAAAAAAAATCAGCAACATGAAAAGTGTGTAAGAAAGTAACAGGGTTAGAAATGTGGTGTGAGTGAAAAGGAAAAACATGAAAGGGGAAAATAGCTATAGCTACAAGAAGAACCAGACTGCTTCATATTTTGTTTTGTAACAATGGCAGTTAAATAATGTGTGGATTGTGACTGATGCTGCAAGGATATAACAGAGTTAAAAAGAGAGAGGACATGTCCATTAAAAAAAAATTAAAGTTGTATATGATCAAGAGCCAGAGGCCCAAATTTACCCACCCCCTCTCCTGCATCCTTAATAGATGGTGAGAGCAACACACTTTAGTTTAAGCTGACTGATTTGATGAAATCTGTGTTTCTGAGAGCCAATTCAAATCTTCATAAAACATCCGAGAACAGCCTTCTGAGACTGCACCATCTCAGATTACAGATAGTTTTTATACTATTTTTAATCTAGCATCTGAGCGCATTATAAAGCAGGGGGTTTGACTCATGGAGCCCTCATTTCTATGGCGGAGCCCCTAAGAGGCCTACCCTATGTCTTACAAGTTAATGGTATTTAGGAGTATATATAAGAATATATTCTTATTCTTTAATTTCATTCAGTTTTTCTTTCATTTTCCTGGAGCTGCCACAAAGCACCTGGAAAGTGCACACTAAGGGCTCCTCAGAGCACAAGTTAGGAACCCCTGTATATAAAGGCTGTCATTTTTTTATGTGTTTAGATTTAATGTGTGAATTCTTAGGTCTGTGGCATATGACAAAATTGGTGATACAATAGCTGGAATCCAGAGGAATTTGCCAGGCAACAAACATAGTGCCTAACCTCACATTTCATTGGAGTTCAGTTGCCCAAATTGCCTATTTTTTTATTGTCTACTGTTCAATAAAATCATAGCTGTTGAATATAAAAGCGGGTTGAGTCTTAATTATCCATATTAAGAGCTTTATCGCACTGCGTTCCTTCCGTTCCGTTCTGAGCACGGAACGGAAGGAGCAGGGACGAGTGCGGAACGAGTGGGGGACAGATTTTACCGCATGCACCTGTCCCTCATTCGTTCCGTTCCCCCTCTCTTCCGTTCTTAATCCGTTCCAGAGGGGGAAATTTTTGAGAACTGTTCTGAACAGTTCTCAAAAAGCGTTCCCTCTGGAACGGAATGAGAAGGGAAGAGAGGGGGAACGGAACAAGTGAGGGACGGGTGTGTGCGGCAAAATCCGTCCCCCATTCGTTTCTGTTTCCTGCCGGGCCGGGCCGAGAACCCGGTGCGATAAAGCTCTAAGTAACTTCATGCGCACACACACACATACAATACATGAATTTACATTTCCCATATGGTTTCCTCAGTCAAACACAACCAAACAAGTTGAGAATTTATCTGTTATATTTGACTAATCAAAAAAAGGACTTCCAATGCTAAAAATGTAGTAAAAGGTCTGGATGCTCTTCTTACATTATTGGAAATCAGGAGTAGCTATTTCCAGACTTTGATGCTTATTACCTCCAGCCAGCATAGGCAGTCATAACAGCTAATGGGAATTGTAGTCCAAAAACAGCTGAGGTGACAGATTGTCCACCCTGATGGACATGATGTTTTCATGTTCCAAAACACTGACATTTGCTTCCATTGGCTCAGGTGGACTCTGAGTCAGTGATCTGTGATGTTAACATTGCATCATCAACAACAAGCCAAACTGAATTTTTATATTATCACTGAAGAAATCATTTCAGGATGCATCTACACTGCAGTATTAACGCAGTTTGACATCACTTTAACTGTTACAGCTCAGTGCTGTAGAATTCTAGGATCTGAAGTTTTGTGAGCTATTTAGCCTTGTTAGTCAGAGAGCTCTAATGCCAAAACAAACTACAAATCCCAGGAATCCATAGCATAAACTATATTTTCCATACATTTATAGAGTCTAGAGGTAATCTCATTGTTTACACAAACATAATTTTGTAAAGGCTTGCAACAATCAATCAATGTTTATTGATTAGCCCTTAGGCCAAATGACACAAAAGCAGATAAAACATGCTATAAAAATTCTATAGAAGTTCTATAGAAATTAGAAAAAGCTAAATATAATCTAAAATATGAATAAAATACTGTACAGATACCATGTGAATGCCATACAATTTAAGTACAAAACCCATAAATGAAACAAAATTATAAAACTTGATTATAAAAATTATATAAAAGATTCAAAATACAGTGGGCCCTTGCTTTACGTGGAGGATCCGTTCTGCCCCCCCCCCCCCCACATAAGGCGAATTCCGACTATGCTCAAGCCCCGTTCATTTGAATGGGGCCCATGCGCGGCGGTGCGGGAGCATGCAGGGCACCATGGGTGTGCGCCCCATTCATTTGAATGGGATGTGCTGCGCCCTGCACACTCCCCATGGACACACTGTAACGTGGGTGCACTGTACAAAAATGGGTAAAATGTGCCCACCCCTTTCCCCAACGAATCTGGGCCTGAGCTACCACAGCGGCAGTCCCAGAGGCCCCGATCCGCTGCTTTTCCTGGCCTCGGGAAAGTGGCAAAACGCCACTTCCTCGCAGCCTGGAAAGGGATGTCCTTGAGGCTCCATGCCCCAAGGACACCCCAGCAGTGGTGGGGAGGCAGAAAAAGGGGCCACTCAGCCCCTTGCTCTTTTGTGTCACTGGCGCAGGCATGTAAAGGCTGCGCCAGTGACACAAACTGCAAAAGGAGCTCCAAAACGGAGGTGGCGTGGCCGTGACATTGTAATGGCAGTGCCCATGTAGACAGGGTGCTGCCATTACAACACCGCAGGTATGTGCTAGGATTGTGGGGCATCTGGAAAGGATGCCCCAAGGCAACCCTAGCATGTATCCAGGCTGGCGCAAAGCTCCGGTCTGGATACTGCCATGGGGGGGGGGGGGATACAGATTTAAAATGTAAAGGCTTGTAATGTAGCCCCTATATGAATTCCTAAGGGGTCAATCAGCCACATCTGCTGAGGGATATATTTCTAATGTTCTACCATGAATGTTGCTTATGTAGCCAAAACAGTACCAGCCATGAACCATACACATACACACCCCTAGGGTCATCCACCTTCAACAGCCAGTTGAGGGCTGAGCCACCTTTAAGGCCCTTTTCTACTGCATGGTTATAGCAATATGATTCCACTTTAACCACCATGGCAACATCCTATGGAATCCTAGGCTTGCCAGTTTAGGAAGAGGTACATTTAGACAGTCAGGGAACTCTTCTAGTGTCTCTCCAAATTGCACAGTTAAAGTAGAATCATAATGCCATAACTGTGCAGTGTGAAGGGCCATAATAAATTTATTATAGCATAGGTATTGCTGAATGAGGGAGTCATCCAGGATTCTTAAGACGTTTGAAGTGTTATCCCTAATTAGGAGATATACATATACATATACATATATATATATATATATATATAATGTCTATAAGTCAACTTCATGTATAAGTCAAGGGCAGGTTGGGGGCCAAAATTAAATGATTTTGATAAGACTCATGAATAAGTCGAAAGTAAATCTTAGGATTATTTACCAAAGGATGTGAAAAATGAATCTAAGGAAACATATGCCAAAGAACTTATAAAATTCCAGCAGGCATAACTGTTTGTGTATGACACTAAAGGGTGGGTGGATGAGAGAGTAGAAGGTATCAGTGGTTTCAAGACACATTACACTTTTGCCTTCCAACAGGGAATGATTCCATTTTTGAAAAATAAGAGTTAATATAAAGTACGTACATTGACTCGTGGATAAGTCGACTCAGTTTTTTTGGGGTCAATTTTTTGACTAAAATGTCTAGACTTATATATGAGTATATACAGTAATAGAGATGGCTAGCAAGGTAGGAAGAAAAAGAAAATGAAACATACTATGATACAGTTTAATAATTACATCAAGGCTTAGGCCAGGATAGTGTGGATGCACTATATACCAGTATAGTGATGCCAGTGTAATTGATGCTACCATGAAGGAAAACGGACTGGAGTCAGACCACCCAGGTTTGGTCTGCCTTCCCTTACTAACTGCATGACCCTGGAAAAAATGCAACCCTTAGTCCAAATCACCAACAGGAATATAGACTTAATTTTGAGATGGCCTGATGTGTACACAAAGCTACCTCTAGAAATTTACATGTTGGCAAAATTTAACATGGACATGAAAAGTCTTGTTCACTCCTTCAATCTGCTTGTGACCCTGCAGTTTGGATAGATTATAGTGTTTTGGGCAAGGAACAACCAATCTCCTGGCATTGGGAAATCATGAGAAATAGTGGCGGGTTACAAACCACCATGAAAGTACATGCAGAGCGCGTACTAGGGTTAGGGAGGTGCGGTGCTTCTGCACCTCCCTAACCCTAACACGCGCTCCGCGCATAAAAAATGACGGTGGCCATTCCAGACGGCCGCCGTCATGAGGACATCACGGCCGCGCCGCCTCTACACAGGGCAGCGCGGACGTGACGCCCTCACTCCGCACCAGGGCACCTAGGGCGCCCTTTCCGTAGACCAGGAAGGAGCTCCGTTTCGGAGCTCCTTCCTGGTTTGTGGCAGCGCTTGCTTCGCTGGGCGCAGCCTTCAGACAGCTGCGCCCAGCGAAGCAATGGAGAAAGGGGCCAAGTGGCCCCTTTCTCCTTCTCCCCGCCACCGCGGTGTGTCCTTGGGGCTTGAAGCCCCAGGGACACCCCTTTTCAGGCTGCGGGGAAGCAGCGTTTTGCTGCTTCCCCGCAGCCTGAAAAGCGGCGGATCGGGGCCTCAGCAGCTGCCGTTCTGGCAGCTGAGGCCCCGATACACCGGGGAAAGGGGCGGGTGCAGCCCGCCCCAAATGGGCGGTCTATAACCCGCCTTAGTAACCTAATTCCCTGTATGTTTGCATTCATCAGCATAACCCTATCTATTTTAGAATTTTCTTCTCGTTGAAGACATCCAAGATTGACTCCAGCTACAGTGCCACAAACAAATCTAATCAAACTCAGTGAGACATATCTGAGCAGAGACCATCAAGATATGAATTCCTAGGAAATGAAGAAAGCCTTTAATGGTTAAATATGCATTTATGAGTAGAATTTGATTTTATTTCCAATTGGAGGTCGGTATTTTGATTCAGGCTCTCACCACAATCATGTTAGCTAAAGAAAACAGAAACATGCTGGTTTGAGAGTAACCTTTATCACACATCTCCACAATAGTGCAACTGGGGATGTTTCTGCCATCAGTGGTTCCTCATGCTGGTGATTCCTGTGCTCCACTTTAATCCTGCATCCTGGCCTATGCCCTACCCAGCATCCCTTTTGGCAGGTATTTTTATTTTTAATGCAATTTTGGAGTTCTGCTAATGCAATTTAACTTTTTAAAATATAAGTCAATCAACCTGTTTTGGATTAGCGAGAGGGAGGGGAGACAGGGAAAGAGGAGGAGACTATGATACCACATGACTGCCAGCATTTCAAGGGCTGTGGCAGCAATATTTTGCACCTGAAGACTAATGGAACTACAGCATGATTGGGAGTTTATTGACATGTTTTTCCCATCAGTGAAAAGGGACGCTCTAACAACACCTGAAAACAAAGAAGTGACAAGCTTGAGATGATACCAATATTGTCAAAGGTGCTATTCTGTAGCTTTAACAGCAGTTTAACAGTGTTTTAATTGTAGGGTTTTTGTTGTTGCTGCTATTTGGTGATATTTGAGCTCCAGTCTGACAAAAAAAAAAGCAGAATACAAATGGAAATTACAAATACATTTCTAATCATAAACTCTTCAGCTTCTTGCAAAACAGCTATATTAATAGGGGCATGTTTGTGTGCTACAAGGTAAAGGTTATCTTGATGTGAAACTTACCCTCTCTGCGATTCAAAATTGCCTTTCCGTCCCAAGGATGGTCTTTGGCTGGCTTTGGTGGGGTGACAGTGCATTTACATAAGCTTCAGTTCCAGGTGGGTTAACAGTCTTGAAGAACAGTTATGTGACTGCACAAAGTCCACCTGCCTTGACACCTAGGGTGGCCTCTCCATTCCAGGGGTTATTATCAGGCATTTATGAGCCAAATAAATAACCCAATAACCCTTGTCCAAACAGCTGGAAGCACACTAGATCATAGTCAGGGAAAACTGGTCTGTTGTTTGAACCCATCGCAATGGTACAAGGGACAGTGATGTTGGAGTTAGCAGCACAAGATCCATAAACATGTTGCAGAGGGTCCAAAATTCCTATCTGTCTGGCCTCTAGTCTTCAACACTCTTGTTTGCTAGATTGCTGGTTTTGTAAAACCATTCCTGTGCCACTTTTTGGTCCTGAAAATGATACCCAAGACAACTGACCATTTTTTAAAATCATTTTTGTCTTGAAGAGGATATCCAAGACCACTAACAATTTCAAATCATACACTTTTTTAAAAAATCATACACTTTTTTAAAAAAAGGTTCTTTAAAACCACCAGCAGATCAGGGAGCATTTCAAGATGAACAAACTACCTGACAAAATAAGGCAGTCTTCATAGCATGTAGAAAGAGTATTACTATTAGAAACAGCAAACCTTTTGAGTCAATGAGACTTGATAAATCAACATTTACATAAGATTCAAGGGGTTTACTCTAGCTGGGACAAACAATTTTGATTTAGACCAATATAAGAAAGGAGTTAGCTCCAAGGATTGGAATAAATCGAGGTGGGTGCTACAGCCAAAAGTCCCCTGCCTTGTATCCTCGCCAACCACTCTCTTCTCATGCCACAAGAAACTACAGTTCCCAGACTTCCATAGCATTGAACCATGGCAGTTAAAGTGGTGTTAGTTAGAGTGGTGTCAATCTGGATTTTTTCTGCAGTGTGGATGCAACCTAAATCAACCTTACTCATGCAAGTGAAAAATATAGAAAGAAGTTTCTGGCACCAATCAGACGTGTCTATGAAGCCAGTCTATAAAGGAGGTATATTGCCCCTTGCATCTCTTATAGTTCATCAGGCTCAATTAGCTTTCTTCCAAAATCAAGTGTACTCAGAACAGTGACTCATGCAGAAACTCTAAGGAGTTTTTCACATGGGGGAAACTGGAAGGTTATCCCAGGGGCAATGAGGAGGCAATCATGGGGTTTAAAGTTATTTTGAATGAGATCATCACACAAAGATTTAATGTAATCAAGAGTCGTTCATGGGGTTAGTGTATTTTCGCATAAGCCTATCATACCACATCAAATTGAATCCAGCGACAATCAGAATGCAATGGAGAGTCATCCCCAAAATGGGTAAATTCACTAAATATCTTATTTACAAACCCTGTTGCACTGTGAATTTACCTTAAATTCACATTTGTCTTGGTGTGGAATGTATTTGTAGATCGCCCATGGATCCCCTTCGGTTCCCATGACCCCATGATCCTCCCAAGCCTCCACCCCCTCCTTCTCCTTCTCCTCCCTCCAGTGGCACCAACACCAGCCCTTCCCAGACCTCCCCAGTGCCAAGAATCCTGGTTTCCAGAGTCATACATAGTTCAACAGCCAAACCACTGCACCATGCTGGTTCCTTACAGCTGCATTACACATTCAAAATTAAGCATAAGCACATATGTGCAGTCCTGTGAGCCTCTTCAGGGTCCACAGCTAATGTGCCCTACATTTTAAAATTAAATGGCATATTTCAGGAATGCTTATGGGTTAGAAAGGGTGAATAATTTCTAATGCCTGGAACTCATTTTTCCCTCCCCCAGTCTTTGGCAAGCTGTACCCACACCCTAAAAACATACCTGGTTCCTGCCCCCAGGCAAATTACACTGTCGGAAAAACCTGGGGCATGTGATATAATTTTTAATATTATTTCTTTAGCCGAACTTGTTATAGGCCAGAAAAGGAACTTTTTAAAAGAAACAGGAAAAAGCCAGATGGAGTGCAATTTGGCAATTGGGGAGAAATTGGGGGAGCTGGGGTCTGGGGTTAGAAGTAATATGGGGGGATAGAAACCCCTAGTAGTTTACACATGGTTCTGAGACCACATTTGCCACAGTCTGGTTTACGATTTGATTGTCTTATGAATCAAGCCCTCCGCTTGGCCAGAGGTATAGCTACAGATGGGAGAAAATGAGGATATTGCCCCCTCAAATACGAATCCTGCCCCCATGAAATTTTGGGGAGTGCAGTAAAATTTCAATGGAGCATCAGAATTCTTATGGGGAGGGCAATGGCCTCATTTTGCCCTACTCATAGCAACATCCCTGCCAGTGATTCGGTTGCATTTAGCATATGCTATAACATTTTCTTAATTGTCTCACTCATAGATGTTCATATTTGTGGCATATCTCCATGGATTGCACATATAACCGGTTCCAGGAGCAGAACCAGCATTGGAGCACTCATCTGTCTAAATCGGGGGTGGGCAAACTATAGACCACAAGCTTTATGTGTATAGGCTTCCCTTTGGGTGGCCTCCAATGTCCTCCATGCCTTCGCACTTCTTCTGCCACTACTAGAAGATAGGCAATGGCACAAACAAACCAACTACATAATGCAGTGGCTCCATTGGCATAGTTCCATTGAGAGTGGTAATCTAGGAGCTGCAGTCTGTGTTTTAGTATATGACATGTGGCAATTTTGTGCTGCCTCTGGACTTTCATGTTGCCACTTCATATACTGCTAATACAGACTTTGCTAGAGAAGGAAAACAACCAGCAAGTAGCAAGCAGGCTGATCCAGAGCACCATATCAATTCAATGATGACTCTTTAGTCATATCACTGATATGAAGGGGAGAAAGCGAACCAAGGAGAACAGAAAGAAGACCAGAAAAGAGTGAGAGAAAAGCAGGAGGTAGAAAAGGAGAAAGAAAGAGAAAGAAAGGAGTTTTCCTACTTCAGAAATGTTGTCAAACCCTATTATGGAGTAGCAGTGAGCAGAATTCAATCTAGGTGGTGTTGGTGATGGTGGGTGCTGTTATTAAACTCCAGAGTCTACCAAGTACAAACAGTGGCTAAGGAAGTTGACACAGTTTTAGAATTAAGGAAGAAAGTGTCTCTGAGATAGGGTACAAATCTTTTCTCATTATTTTATTCTTACATGTAGTAATGAAAGACACTTTCAAAATATGGGTGAGATTATTAGAGCTTTTGTCCTTTTTAAAATGATTTTTCACATTTCAGGACTTTTGTGAACAATCTGCATTTTTTAAAATACGCCCTTTTGTTGTTAGCACAGAAAATACTACAGTCCAATTCCTCATGTTCCAACTTGTAGTTTTCCCTCAAGTAGGGATGGAAAGACCATTCGAACATATCTAAAATATGTTTTTTTGTGGTGTGTTGATAAATGCTGATGAGAAAAATCCTGGACTGACAAGAATATTTGCAATACAGAACTTATTCCACACAAAATTTGTGTGTAGTATTTTGTGTCTAAAACAGCATGCTCTGTGCTCAAAACAGCTCTTTCTGCACAGAAAATAATATTTCTGCATATAAATGTTATTTCCTGCAAGAAAATTCTGTTTCCCACACAAAAAAGCTTCCTTTCTGTGAAAAATAACCATGTACTAATTTCATGTAGAATAAGTTCTGAATGGCAAATGGACTTTGTGGTTTTCACACAGTTGGATGAAAATTGCTGAAATTACACACTGATTCCTTTTAAAAGAAAAATAATAGAGAATTACTTCACTACCTTCAGGTTTCCCTGTTTCAACAGCTGACTCCACATGGAGTCAGAAATTCTTAGCAAGGCACTACAAATCATCCAGTAAATCCTGATATGTTATTTGCCTCCTCATCTTCTAGAGTAGCCTATTAACATATAGAGGCTGGCCATCTGTGCTATATATGTGCAAGTCTAACATAATAGCAGATATCATATTTTGACTCTCTAGTCATCACTTTAGGCTTTGAGTGACTCAGGCCTACCTATAGGGTACACCAGATTCAAGAATAATCCTTTGCCTGGCTTTTACTTTTTAGCTACAGGAGCAGGAACTGCTTGCCTTCCCCTCCTCTGACCTCTCACTGTGTCACCATTTATTAAACTCCAAGTTAGCTTTCCCAGATGCTTCCTTGAAATGTAACACAAATTTCCAGTCTGCATCTCCATGGACAACCTGACCTATTTTCACAAAGCTAGTCTGCTTAAGAATCTATTCCAGTCTTCAGCGTCACTGAGGCATGGAGATCTAGAAGATTAGTGTCAATGACTGGCTACTACAACCAGACATGAAATCCCATTCAAATCCTACAGTTAATGTATATGAATGTACATGTTCACACAGCACAAAGCAAATCACCTCAAATATTTAGTACAAGTTCAGTATCCCTTATCTCCAATGCTTGGGACCAGAAGTGGTCCCAAGCATTGGCTTTTTGGCTTTTGGCTTTTTATTTTTATTTTGAAATATTTGTATATCCATAATGAGGTATCTTGGAGATGAGACCCAAATCAAAACATGAAATTCATTTATGTTTTGTATACACCTTATATACATAGATTGTTTTAAATAATTTTGTGCATGAAATAAAAGCAGAAAGCAAAGGTGTCACTATCTCAGCCACCCATGCGGAAAATTTTGGATTCTGGAATTCCAGATAAGAGATACTCAACCTGTACATTGTTTTCTACTTGCTATCATGCCACAAAATTAATTTCTGATAGGTAATAATGTACAGTTTCATGCCTTGCTTTACATAAAGTACCTTTTTATTGTTTCACATAAAGCCAGAGAGGGGCATATCATGCCTAGAAGCCTAATGTGGCCCATACAGTGTTTCCAAGAACATTTCTCTGAAGTCTCTTCTCCTCCCAGCTACTGGTGAGAAAAGTTCTATCTCCAGTTACTGTTTGGAGATAGGATGATTGTCTGGAGATAGGATGGATTCCCTTCCACGCTCTCAGACAGCTCTTGCAAAGGGAATATGAGTGTTCTGTTTATCTCCCTTTCCTCATATAAGGAAGAGAGAGAAGTAAAACTGGGCATAACCAGGGGCTATGCAAGTATTTATGTCACTGTACAAGGAGGTATCCAAGCACATCCTTGCACAATGTTTCCTTCTTTGTTGTGCAATGCTTTGCACCACCCCCTTCAGCCAATTGGTTGGCTGATTGGCTGTGTGGGCTAACCATGGTTGTTACTCTTTCTGCAGCCATCACCCACCTGGACCTCATCCATCTGAGATAGTCCTTCCACATCTGAGGTAGACCACTGTTCAACCAGTCTCAAAGAAAATCCTCGTTAGAAACCCACTACCACTACATGAGGTTAGGGCAGTGGATACATTGGATAGGGCTTTCTTTGCAGCAGTAGCCCAACGGTGAAACTCCCATCCAAAGGAAGTCAGGCTGGCTCCATCCCTTCTGAGTTTCCATCAGGCAGCTAAAATTGCTATTTCAAGTGGCAAAAGATGGAGGAGAATACAATGCCTGGGACCTAGAGATGGAAAAAACCCTGAATGTATTTGTTTTTTAAAAAATGTTGAAAAACGTGCTTCTTGTCTATCAAAAAGTCCAGACAAGAGGAATCCTGCACTGACAAGGATATGCAAACAATTTGAAACTTAACTCTTTTCAAAATTCGCACATAGTTGTTTTACACAGAATTTTTTTTCTGTGCAGGAAATGGCATTTGTGTGTGCAAAATAATATTCTGAACATAAATATTATTTTCTATGCAGAAAATTCTATTTTCTGTTGAAATCAATGATGTACAATTTTTGCACACAACAGGCCCTAACTGTGAATAATGTTTGAAAACTAGGTTTTGAAGACATTCTCACAGTAGGAAGAAAATTGCTAAAATTACACATTGCTTCCTTTGAGAAGAAAATTAGCAAAGAATGACATCCTTACTTGGACCCACATCAGATGTTCTATGAAATGTTGCTCTGGTCCCATATTGCCTGCAACTGAGGCTTATTGCATTGCTAGAATTTCTAGCAATTCACCTACTATTAGGTAGATTTGTAATTGGTTGACAGAACAAATCCAGACTGTTCACCAATAATTAATCTTCCTACTGGAGAGAAATGAGTACTGAGGTGTCCCAGGGTTCTGTTTGGAGCCCAGTGTTGTTCAACATCTTTATATATATCTTTTGAAAAAATATGACTGAATAGAAAGCATGCTTATCAAATTTGCAGATGACAAATTTAAGGGGAGGGTTAAGGGGAGGCTAATACACTGGAGGACAGGGCCAAAATTAACAAAATTAATTTCCACAATTACAACATCTAGGCGGGGGGGGGGGGGGATTCACAAACATAAGGTGGATGACACCTGGCTTGAAAACATGCAAAAAGGATCTAGAGGTCTTCATACTGTACAAGTTAAATACATGTCAACAATGTGATGCAATGGGGAAAAACAACAAAAAAGGCAATGCAATTTTAGATGGCATCAACAGGAATATCGTGTCCGGATCAAGGAAAGTAGTACTCCAACTATTCTGCTTTGGTCAGACTTCATTTGGAATACTGTGTCCAGTTCTGAGTGCCACAGTTCAAGAAGGGTATTGACAAGCTGGAACATGTTCAGAGAAAGGTGACCAAGGCCTGAACCACATGGGCTAAAAAGAGTGGCTTCCAGCTGCTTCATAGGCATGGAGTGCAAAAGAAGCATACCCCCAGAGTGGCCAGAAGCCACTCTGAGGCTGCCTAAGGCAGCCTGAAGCAACCAGCAAAAGGAGATGGCGATCCACTTTCAGAGCAGGCCTCCTCTCATCATGGTGCTAGGTCAATCGGGGCCCAATCATGGCTGGAGAGGCCAGAGGCTGCTCCAACCCGCCCATCTGTTTCACTGCTAAGATGATGAAAAATCTGGAAATCAAGCCTTATGAGGAATGATTTAGGGAGTTGAATATGTTCAGTTTGAAGATGAGAGAACTCAAAGAAGACTTCTATCTGAAGGGATGTCGTGTAGAAGATGGGGTGAACTAGTTTTTATAGGGGTTTTTTGTGGGGGGGTTTCGGGCTATGTGGCCATATTCCTAACATTTCGCCAGCATCTGTGGCTGGCATCTTCAGAGAATGCAGGAATAAACTTTTCTAGAAAATGGCCACATAGCCTGAAAAACCCACAAAAAACTATGGATGCCAGCCATGAAAGCCTTCGACTTCATATTGAACTTGTTTTTGTTTTTGTTTTTGTTCTTGATTTTGTTTTTGTTTTTTTTTGCTGCTACTGTAGAGACTAGACCATGAACCAAGAGATTAAAATTACAAGGAAAGAGATTCTACTTAAACATTAGGAAGAATGTCTTTATACTGCAAGATATTACAAGGCATGAAGTCCAGAAACAGAATAGTCCAATATTTACCAGAGTGATTGTCCCACCACCTGGACGAGCTGTAAGATGATGGGCAAGAAAACAGTCATGACAGAAATGGGAAGCTTCTGGGTGCTGGAGAGCCATCTTGTTTATAACAAAAATTGCTTGGCCAGGGGGCTTCAAAGGCCACAATTCTGTGTGTAAACGGCTTATGGGAAATATGTGCCTTTTTTAGAAAAGCAAAAACACACCCCTTTTTCACTACTGTTGTGGTGGCAAATTTGGCAGCACCACAAAGGTTGCAGACCCCCATTCCAGCATTAAGAAGTGGGTAAGCTAATTGCACTCCATCACTATTCTTCCAGTGAAGAGACTCAGCACTGAGCAGGCTTGATTGGCATAAAACCAAGCAGTAATAACCCCAATCTTAATTACGAATCTTGATAAGAATGTTCTTTGTGGCCATGGGAGAATATTAGTCTGTAAGAGTGGAGAGAAACAAGCAGATGTTTCTGGCAGTTTTGTGTTGCTCAAACAAAACTTTCTAGGGAGACAGAGCTTTGGTTCCCAGATGTCCAATAACCACGGCCAATGTTTATTCCCAAATAAAACTCAAGGCACATTTCACTCTTACAGCTGAAAGTTCTTGCTTTGGGGGCCAAATTAGTTATAATAGGAGTCAGGGATCCATTAATTGAAATTAGAGCTTGGAAAGTGCCCAGAATGCCCAAGCCAAGCCCTTCCAGCTCTGCTTTAAATAAGGATCTGACACAGTCAAGTAGAAGGAGGATGCAAGGTTGATCTATTTTGCACTGGAAAGGGGTGCAGAATCCTCACCCATCCCGAGCCTTTTCGCAAACACAATGTGTTGACCTTACTTTTGATATTGGGAGGGATATCCACAAGGACAGATTATCTAGGTATCGTTTTGTGCATGTTGGAGGAGAGAAGTGTAATTCACAGCTGTAGATTGAGGGATCTGGCATTCATTACATATGAAATACTTTTCCTACAAAGACAGACATTTCTTTCTTTTGACACCAAGGATGGAGAAACTTTGGCCCTCCATATGTTTTGGATTTTAGCTCCAAGAAGCCTCAGCGAATATGGCCAACGGTGAAAGATTCAAAGTGCTGTGGTCCCAAACAACCAGGGCTATTCACACTACCCAATTATAGTGCTATATTCCATGGGGCATGCAATTTAGGGAGAGATATATAGAATTTTCAGCTAGAGATCTCTAGTGCCTCCCAAAGTACAAAACCCAGGATTCCATAGGATATTGCCATGGCAGTTAAAGTGGAATTATTGTGCTATAATTGGTTAATCTAAAAGGGCTCTCGGAAGACTGAAATTCTGAGCAGATCCATGTTCTGCAAGCAGTACTTATAATTTAACCCTCAAAGATAATCTGCCCTCAAATAATTTGCCCTCAGAAAACTCCTTTCATTTGTTTTTCCATTGGTTTTTGTTTTTAAATGCTCCTGGGCAAATACTGCTGGGGTAAATCAATACCTGTACATATGTGGTTTTGTTTGGGAGAAAAATAAGTGAGTTTCTGGCACTGTCATCATCGTCGTCATTATGAATGAGGGCAGCCAACCTAATTCTTCTGAACCCATCTAATCCTCAGGCCAAATATACACACACACCCAGCTCTTCTGTTACGGGATAATCCTATATGGGGAGGAAACTGGATGCTGAGACCAAGCACCAAGAGCCGGAGGGGTTTCGTGGCTCCCACATCAGTGATATGATGAATCCATTCTTATTATTTATTTTTATTTATTATTTATTAAAATATTCGTACTGTATCCTGCCCTTTACCTAAAGATCCTAGGGCCTCCTATGATAAATCCAATCTGACTAATTTTAGAAAGTGTAAAAATCCAATGCTCTTTCAGGCTACAAACATATTAAACAATTTAATGAGTTGAAAAGACATGTTAAAACTGATGAAAATATTTTTAAGTGATTTTAAACCATGCATGTGGGGTGGGGGGGAGGTCATGTAACACCTGTCAAATCCGAGAATCGTTATTGAACAGCCATAGTTTCACTTGGTGCAGGAATGAATAATAGTACTTGGGCCAAAAAATGAAAAGCACAGATATAGGATGGGGGACACCTGGCTGAATGAAACTACATGTGAAAGGGATCTAGGAGTCCAAGTAGACCATAAGTTGAACATGAGTCAACTGTGCGATGTGGCAGCTAACAAGGCCAATGTGATTTTAGGCTGCATCAATAGAAGTATAGTGTCTAGATCAAGGGAAGTAATAGTGCCACTATATTCTGCTCTGGTCAGGCCCCACCTGGAATATTGGGTCCAGTTCTGGGCACCACAATTTAAAAAGGACATTGAGAAACTGGAGCGTGTCCAAAGGAGGGCAACTAAAATGGTGAAATGTCTGGAAACCATGCCCTATGAGGAACGACTTAGGGAGCTGGGGATGTTTAGCCTGTAGAAGAGAAGGTTAAGAGGTGATAAGATAGCCCTGTTTAAATATTTGAAGGGATGTCATATTGAGGAGGGAGCAAGTTTGTTTTTTGCTGCTCCAGAGACTAGGACCCGGAGCAATGGATGCAAGCTCCAGGAAAAGAGATTCATCCTCAACATTAGGAGGAACTTCCTGACAGTAAGGGCTGTTCGACAGTGGAGCACACTCTCTCAGAGTGTGGTGCAGTCTCCTTCCTTAGAGGTCTTCAAACAGAGGCTGAATGACCTTCGGTCGGAGATGCTTTGATTGTGATTTCCTGCATGGCAGGGGGTTGGACTGGATGGCCCTTGCGGTCTCTTCCAACTCTACAATTCTGTAGTAGTCAGAACTTTATATTAGCTTTCCATTCTGCCTTAACTTGAGCATTTTGGAGAGATCCAGTGAAGTTTACTCTAGAACCCAGAATGGATTGATCACCACCTGATGTCTTTGATACGGGTGCCACCAGTCACCACGATAAGAAGGCAACTCCACCATGTTATCCCTGTCTTCCCAGCCTTATGCCTGGCACTGTGCTTGAATGCCACTGTGGGATATAGGGAAAGAGCGGGTGTGAGAACCTGTTTAACCATTATTATTATCATCATCATCATCATCATCATCATCATCATCATCATCATCATCATCATCATCATTGCTACTGGGGAAGAACAGGGGAATGTATTTGAGTCCATTTCATATGAAAACACCTGCATGTTTAGCTTTTCAAGGACAATGTATCAGTGAGGCTTTGTCCTTTGATGTGGCTCCAGCTCACATATTTAGGGACTGTTTTGTGAGCAGGTTTTGCTTCTTTTGAGCACATTATCACTCAGAGTTTTCTGCACTTGTAAATAATCACCCTTTCTTCAGCTTCCAGAATTTCAGCTGAGATCTCACCTTCTGAAACTGAATACAGTGAACTGTTGAATTGTTAAACTATTATCCAGACTTCAAAAGAGATGCACCTTTCACAGTGTATTGGAACCTCTGTCTGTGTTGTCCTGCATCTATGGTTCCCACTTTGAACTGTACTCAGTAAATGTGACCGGTTATGGCAGGAAAAATCCTCCTCAGTAATGAGGTGTCATCAGAAGTAATTTTGGACAGAGCTTGGAAAAGGTACTCTTTGGGACTAATCTCCCAGAATCCCTCAGCCAAAGTGGCCAGTGGAGCTGCAACATTTTCAAACATCAACTTGGGGTTTTATACCTAACTGCCTAGTACTCTAGCTTAACTACTTTAGCTTAATACTTAATACATTAAGTAGCCCACAGCATTTCCCCAACAGATGTGCCATCAAGGAAATATTCCCTGTCTCCATTACTGTATAGAGCTGCTGCCACACTGCAGAAATAATGTATTCTGACACCCTTTTAATGCCATGGCTCAATGCTAAATTCTGGGATTTGTAGTGATACCAGAGCTCTCTTACACATCTCACAAAATTATAAATCCCAGAATTCCATAGCACTGAGCCATGACAGCTAAAGCAGTGTCTAACTGCATTAGTTCTGCAGTTTAGATGCAGCCTAGGCCACCTCTGAAAATCAACTAGCATAAGGGTGGCAAATATATGTCCCTCTTTATATTGTTGAAAAACAATTCCCAAGATCCTTCACCTCCCTCATGCTGACTAGGGCTGATGGAGAATTGCACAGGGTAACCAGATGTCCTCCTTTTCTAGGACATCTACATTTCAGCCTCCTGTCCAGGAAAAATTTCAAAGTGTCCTCCGTTTTGAGCATGACTAAGAAGCATGAATGTATATTTATATGAGTGGTTTTAGCTTTTATTTAGGAATTTCCTACTATATTTTTTTTGAGTGCCCTCCATTTTGTTGGTGTCTTGTCGTCCTTTACAGTTAGGACATCAGGTCGCCCTGGAGTTGCAGTTAAACAATATAGGAAAGGCTATATTGTCCTGGTGTAGCCTAAGAACAACTTCTAGTTAACAAAATTAAGTGCAATATTATCCAGTGAGAGTTTGTGGGTTTTCCTAGTTGTTACTGCAAATATCTAGCTTTCCCACCACACTCTGACTTTGAACTTGAGCTGTTTCTATAATACAGTACTTCCAGAGAGATGTTTGAGAAGAAAACCAGCCACCTCCTATCAAGATAAATTGCCACCATTCACCATAAAATTAATTATGCTTCTTTGAAGTTACATTGCTTTATTCTGGCAAGGTGGTAGCATTCTGGAAATTCCTCTCAGAAGCTGTCAAATAAAAGACAGGGAGTTGGAAACAAAGAGCCTCAGACCTTGCAAGGGTTTCAGAACTGTTGGGGAACTTTTGAGTGACAGATTACTGAAGAATGGTAAGTCAAAATGGCTTCATCAGGATGTCTAACGGACAATAGAGTGCCACAGATTCACTTCCCATGGATAGAAATTCTGACTCTCATGAGCTGATGGCAGAGATTATCACATGGGGATATAAAACAAGAGAAAAACAGAATGCTTCTGTTGTGATCATGTGATTCTCCCATGAATAAACTGTAATGATCATGGAACTTCTTATTAACAGGAAACCCCATGAATAGTTTGCCGATAGTGCTTCATTCATGCTATCTATCACAAAGGCACAGAAGTCATTAACAATCCATTTGCGCTATGGCAGAGCAATCCAGGACCTTTTCTCAGACTGCCTTTCAGTACAGGCAATTCATTCTCATTGTTAGGATTGTTTTTTGAGTAGATTTCTGTTTTATTTCGAGGTGTAGGGCATGATTTTGATTGAACTGGATAAAACTAATGTTGTGGAATATAGAATTTTTATTTTGTTCTGTTCAGGATGGTACCATGATTTTCAGGCATGCACAGTAATGCCAAAACAGCTTGAAATGTCCAATCACAATATAATAATGCATGAAATGTCCAATCAGAATATAATAACTAAACACAGATGGGATTGTTTTTTTGGATGCAGAACACAATTGTGTTTATCTTTTATTATTATAGTATTGTTATAGTGCGATTGTGTGAAAATGTTGCTCGCTATAGCGCTATGCTTCCATTATCTTCAAATAGCGTGATTGTTGTGAAACTGGCCCTAGTGTGATAATCTCCAGTGTATAGATGAGAAAGTACGGAAGGAAAATCAGGAAGGTGATTTGCTGGCTTCAACCCAGACCTCCACATTTTGACTGCAATTTCTGAGGTCTAGACACCCTAAAATGCATAGGCTTTCAGTATACATTTTCTGTACCCTCCAGTCTGTACAGTGTTTTGTTTATTTATTCCATGTAGGGTGGTGATCTTTTGAGGAGCCTAGTTTAGGACTGGTTCTTAGCTAAATTGCTGGACCTCTTATTTGGACTTCTCCTACTGATTAGATCACTCGGGGAGTTTCCAGATTAGTCATTTGCCAGATAATTGTACAGACCTATTTCATGTTCACTTATGGGAGATCCAGATGACAAGTCATCTACAAATTGCATCCCCTTTTGAATGTCCTCTTTGATTCGTAAGACTTTTTCTCACCAGTGAATATCTGTGAATTTAGAAAAACTGGACCAGAAAAACTGTTGTGAGCAGTAAGAACCCCCTGTTTGGGAGCACCCACTGTATGTTGGTTGTGTATTTATTTATTTATTTGGTTCTGATCACTCTTAGGTGCTATCAATCAAAAGACATTGTGCAGCTCTTATTTTTTCAGCTAAACACATGTTTTTCTCATTTAAAAATGGAAGAAGTGGTCGGAAAAGGTTACCAGGGGAAGAGAAGATTATCTGAACCTCACTTAAAGTTCTGTCAACAAGATAGGGCAAGTGCATAATAAAAACTCTGTCTGGAAGTGTGTGCATGCCTCTACACACACACACACACACACACACTGTAATTTTCCTGTGCGCCTATTGTTAAATTTTGGTTAGCTATGGATTTTACCAAGCTTAGTTTAGTTAAAAGTTTCTCATTGTTGTCTGCTCTGCTTGCATCTTTCTTCTTTCTCTCAGCCTAGAAATGTTGTCTTTGTGCCTTTTCATTTTTTTATTTTCATTTATCTCATGTATGGGTTCTGAATGTGCTATCTGTATTTTGTCAATATGGAGGGTACAGATCGTCCAGATGTTATTTATGAAATGTTAAACTTTCAGACATAGCTAGAAATAAGAAGTTTAATGGGGAAGTGCCAGTATCTAACATTTATGCTGAAAAACAAATACTGGCGCTTTACAAACCGCCCAAAAAGGGCGGTCTGCCGGCGCCTCCGTTTCCACCACTGGGAAGCCTCAGCCTCCAAACGGAGAGGCTTCCTGGCGGCGGAAAAAGAAGCCGCAAAAGCAGCTTCTTTTTGCGTTGCAGTTGTGATGCACAAGTGCCCAAATGGCGCACTCATGACGTCGCAAACGCAGGGGGACGTGTGGACGCTAAGCATCCGGCACGTCAAGATGGCGGTGCCCATGTGTATAGGGTGCCACCATTTTGTACGTGCTCGGCACATACTAGGGTTAGGGCGTCTGGAAGGGACGCCCTTTCGTAACCCTAGTACGTACTGAGCACGTACTTTTTGCCCATGCGGAACGGGCCATCGTAACCAAAACAAAAACTTCTGCTAATTGCATTTACAGTACATTGAAAAGTGGGTGTTTATTTTGATTCCTTTAATTCTGACTTGAGTGTTACATTATCTTACTCCACTAAAAATGTTGCAGAAATCCAAGTGAAAAATCCCATCCATGCTTTCACTCCTTCTCTCCATTCCAATTTTATGCTTGGGAGAAAATGAAACAGCTGCAGGGATTTTTGGAAGCCTATATCGCCATCTATGTTATGTAGCTTTCTGTATACTTAGCTGCAAAGCTATCTGGCAGAGATGCTAGGGGCCCCTGTTAGTGGTTCCTAGGAAGATCTATGACAGAACACTGATGAGAGTGCCCAGTGCGCATTGGTGCCTAATGTGCATCGTGACTGGTGCGATGTGCATTGAGGCTCATGCAATGTGAAGCAGTACCAATGTGATGTGCATCTCATTGTGCACTGGTCTCTTTGCCAGCTCTTTTTATGTACTAACATAGCAGCAGCCCTCTATTGGATATAGATTTTATGGAACTGCCCATTTCTAATTCCCGCAGATATAATTATACTTATTACAAGGATGTAACTTCCCAAACAGAATTCTGCCCCACATTTTTCAGTGACCCACCCACTCAAGGGGCATGTGTGAGATTAGAAAGGAAGACACACAGTGGTGTTTATGCATTCATAACTCCCTAATTGCATTCTGGCCAATGTATCTATACTGTATCTTCAATCAATTTAAGTTGTGAAGTTTCCAAGGAAAATGACATGCAATTCAGGCAACTTAAACATTTGCACCCTGGCACTTTCCTTAGGATTTAAGTCCTGGCCTATGAATGGATGATGAATTACCTTCACAAATTACAGTCATTGGGGAAACAATTCCCCCCCCAAAAAAAAAGATTAGTAGTTTGTCAAACCCTTAAGAATTATTGTGTAATATGCCTCTATGTTCTACTGTTTGTAATCAGTTTCACTTTTATTCCTCTGGTTAGTCTCTCAGTAGTTTCTAATCTGAATTTTTGTCCTTGGTCCATTGATTACATTGTTTGTTTCTATTTATGTCCACTGGATATCCAAAAGCCCAGACTGGGTGTCTATTTGGGTGCACAACTATTCATTTTATGTGCTTTGAAAGGCTGCTGTGAAATGCAACCCATTTTGTTTCACAGAAAATACCCTCAAAATGATGCTAATTTTCATTGGGAGAAAAATTCTTAACATTCTGTTCTTAGATTACTTCTTTTAAAAAATAAAATACAATCAACAACAATGTTTTTTTTTATTGTAAGCAATTGCTTAATCTTTGGAGAAGGACAAAACTTGTAACTAATTTTATACAGTTGTTATATGTGCTTAATAAATAAATGGGGAAAATGTATCATTACCAGGTCTTTTTACTTGCTCTTGTTTTTAATAATTTGATCTACCAAGCACCTTTAGCAGGTGGTAAAATTTATCTTAATGGTGTTTGTGGTTTCACCTGCTGATTTCTGGAACAGAAGTTCTTGATCGGGGCACAGGAATAGGCAGGTTAGACTGGCTTTTCAGTAACCTTAATTCCCACTGATAGCTCAGTCTTCCAGGAAGTTGAATAACTGTCCTGCATTGCATGTTCACAAGGTTACCAATGTCTCTCTCTAATGAACGTAACATTATAGGTCACAGGCATCTCATTCCAGCAGGATATTTGCTTGACAATGACATTGCAGACCTTGCATCATCACTCCCTGGCATATGCCAGGACCCTGTGACACTTCAGGCCACCTGCTATCTGCTTTCTTAACTGCAAGCCCACTACTGATAAGTAACTGATAATATATGAGTAAACTGGCAAAGAGTGACTGCAAATAAAATCTACACCATCAAATGAGATTTACTTTGCAAGCTCAAAGTGATACATAGCAATGTCTGAATCCACTCTAACATGATTTAGGAAATTGTCCATGAGAAAACAGATAAAAGATTCATTACAGAGAGAGAAAATGGAGTCAGAAGCAGAGTTTCTTAAGAGGTCAGAAAGCAAAATTGGAAAGCAATTTATGATTAACTGGGCCCAAGACATAAAAAAAAATCTCAATAATGTTAGGTAAATGGGAAAAAATTGGAATTGGAGGTTAAAATATACATCGAGCTACAATATTAAAGAAAACTATTATAAACTACAATACAGGTCATATTTGTCCCCTCAAAAACTATCAGGAATTTACAAAAACAACAATAAAGAATGTTGGCACTGCCCAGCAATACTTGGAACCTTTTCCATATGTGTTGGGAATGCTCTAGAGCAAAAAAAATTTGGAAATTAATCAACATAAAATTGGAAAATATTTTGACACTCAAATTAAAATGGAGCCAACCTTCTACCTCTTGAATATGATAGATGACACAGATATGGAAAAGAAACATGGCAAAATAATTTTTTACATGATGAAAAAGTCAGAATGACTTTCTCAAAAAGATGGAAAAGTAAAGAAAAACCAACCAGAGGAATGGAGAACTAAATTATGGGACATGATATCGGATAAACTCACTCTCCTGATAAGAGGCAGTGATAATGATAAATTTATAGAAGAATGAGCCCCACTTGATAGATATCTCAGTAAAGAAATGGTTAAAAGTGAACAAATGTGTTGTTAAATTAGAAAACAATAAATTGGATTTAAGTTATGCATCACATATCTATTTCATTGATCATTAGAATGACTAGTTATTTAATGTAAAATACAGAGTGTGTCCAAAGAAAGGAAATTATATGAATGAGTATAGAGTACATAAATATAATTTCTTAAATGACAGAAAATGAAAAGTGGGAAGAATATTATGTTGTAAATCTGTAAATGTGTACTGATATGAATAAGGAATTATGAACTTAAAAGGATGGGGGAAATAATGATAAATTTACTGAAAAATGGAAATAATGGAAAGTCTTGATATAAGGGAGGAAATGAATGGGGATATTCAAGACAAAGGAGAGGAAACTATTTAATGTATGATGTTTTAATGAGATAATGTTTTGTAATTTATGGGTATTTTGTCATGCAGCTGTTTTATGTATGTTTGTATATATGTTTTTATGTTATATAAAAATAAATGTAAAAAACAAAAACAAAATTGGAATCAGAATATTACTGCTTCCTCCAGACAGGGATTGGCATTACAGTGCGCCTGCAACATAACCAGCTTTCAGCTTATGCTTATAGCCGTGTGCTGGTAGAGGCAATGGCATGCACGCCATGCCATGGGCACAAGCCCCATTGTTTTCAATTAGGCTCCAGCATACACGGTATTTCCCTTATGAATCCCCCATGTAAGGGAAGGGCACACTGTATTTGCTATTGGGGTGGGTGGGTGTTTTTTGTTTGTTTGTTAATATATCCAAACAACATTTCTGTAGACATGAATAATTTCTGGCAATTCCCAAAATTCCCAGCTGCAACATTTGATTCCCATCAAGTGGGCTTCTTTTTAATTTTGTGAAATATGGGGACAAAATATTGGCATAGTGCATCAATGAAATGACACTTTTGCACTATAACCCTAAATTCCAAGGAGTTATTTATTTTATTTTTATAAGCATACCATGCTTCTTGGACCAGCACTGCTTTTAAAGGTATAATAACCTACTAATCTGGAAGAGACTCACTGAAGCAACCTCCCAACACATTTGTCCTATCCAGAACAGCTTGGTTCCAATGTTACTTTCTGACTGCCCTATGAAACTAAAGACAATGGCTAGAATCCTGTTCAGCAGGTACACATACATAACCTACAGTTGTGCATTCACAGCTGCTATATATTCATGATCCCTGAGTTTAGGGGCTATGTTGATTGTTGTTGTGTGCCTTAAAGTCATTTCTGACTTATGGCGACCCTAAAACCCTCTCAAGAAGTTTTCTTGGCAGAATTTGTTCAGAGGGTTTTCTCCATTGCCATCCTCTGAGGCTGTGAGAGTTCAACTTGCCCCAGGGTCACCCAGTGAGTTTTCATGGCAAAACCAGGATTTGAACCCTAGTTTCTAGAGCTGTAGTACGCCACACTAGCTCCATGTTACATTGTTACAGGCTTTAAAAAAAAAAGAATGAACATTCAATGGTCCACAGAAGAAACAACAGAATTTATTCAAGAGTTTGTGTGTGTGTGTGTGTCCGCAGTTCATGAGAAGTATAATTCAGGCAAGGATCTAGGCAAGTCAGGCAGGCAGCCAGGAACCCACCACCAGGGCAAAGACTGAACCCACTGTCACTCGCTGTCACAAAATGGCTGGTCTCTAGCCACAGAACTAAAAAGGGCTGCCCTAAAACTTGATGTAAAGACTGTGAAAGTCCTCCAAACCCTATTTACCAGTAAGCAGCCACTGGGATTAATGGGAGTCCATTCTCATTGACGAAGAAACAAATGCCGGCTGTTCCCACCCACCCCTCATGCATGCACAAGAAGGAATTGTGAAAGGGGCTTGCCTATCTGCTTATCACACTGAGGATCTCCTAGGAGGGGTTGAGAACATCAGCTCCTTGATCCTAGCGGCTGTTTACTAGTAAGTGAGGTTTGAGGCTGGGATGTCATGCCAGAATTCACATAGTTGTGGTGCTACGTGTACATAATGGTCATACAGAATTCCAGCAATTTCTTACTGGGCTGAGATACTATAGCTGTAGAAAGTTACTTTTTTGAACTAAAATGTCAGGAGTCTGGGAGCTGTAGTCCAGAAAAAGGAAAAAGAAAAGGAATGTTTTCAAGCCATGTGAAATAGGTTATGTGTATATGGTCACAATGGAAGATCTGTGTCACTGAGTAGTAAAATACATGTGTTACATGCAGATGATCTCAGATTCAGTCCCTTCTGGGGACAGGGAGGTTCTGGGTCTCTTCCCCACCCGCTAATTTTCTTGGTCTTCTCCATACAAAGTAATCAAGATTGTTCAGCCTGTACGCTCTCTGAAGCACCAGACAATACAGGATTCTCAATAATTTAATTTCAGTTTGGTTATAGTAAGAATCTTGCAATGTTTTCCATATTCAGGAATAAAAGATCTGGTAGTTTTGTTTTGTTTTGTTTTGTTTTTAAATGAATCTGGGAGATACGGAAACTTGCAGATACACCTGTATAGTTTCACAGCTTTTGAGTACTTCACTCTTCAAAATCTAGGTTTGCATCTTCTTTTCCAACCCTTGATGCTCATTACCTGGAGACACAGGAGGTCTCTGAGGAATAAACCCTCCCCATTCCAGAATAAGGCACTGTAGGAGACAGGCAACAGAAAACATGGTGGAATGTGTCCTCCACTATTAGGCAGTAGAACATTTTGTATCAATCCTGGATTGGCTGTTTATTCACAGCATGGTAATGTCTTAATCCCTTTTGTGTTTTCATTCCACAGCATTCCCTGGTAGATTTTCCAGTCCAAGTGATGGTACCTGGATTTGTGTCAAGCTTGGTTATACTGTTATTCACTTCTTATTCCAGTCTCACCTGCACAGGTAACCTATATGCTGTATTATTAATACATCCTAGAACAATGCACTAATGTTGGCTCCCTCCAGATGCAACAAATACGTTATTAGGTTTCTCGAGGTTGTGATATTTATTGCTATAGTCCTTGGTGCCCCCCCCCCCC
>NC_056522.1:259431646-259443505 GCF_019175285.1 Sceloporus undulatus
AAAAGCCTCTTGCAAAGTAAGGTGCCGTGCCGGGAGCAAGCAAAAAAAAGGGAAATGTAGCACAAGCAGACACATTCTATCTATATGTATCACCCTGTAGAAAAAGCATTCGCATAGTCTGTCAAAAATAAAAATACCCTCCAAAAAAAAAACAGAGAGAGAGAGAGAGAGAGAGAAAGCTGCCTGCGAGAGGGAGGCATGTTCCGTTTTCTGCCCTCCCTCTGACCTAATTCCCTCCCCTGAACTTAACCCTTCATCTTGATTCTTCCCCCCCTCCTCCTCCTTCACCTCAATTCTGCCCTTCATGGCACCCTTCCTCTGGCTCCTTCCTCCTCCTCCTTCACCCCAATGAAGGGGAGGCATGTTCTGCCCTCCACCCTCCCTCTGCCCTAAATCCCTCCCCTGAACTTGATCCGATCATGACCGAGGCAAAGTTCATATTTGCCGGGACCTGGGCTTCCTCAAAAAATATAGGTCAAACTCTGCTTTCGAAAGACCCGCGCGAAGGGGCATTTGCCCCTGAATGGGCATGAAAGCCTTGATTTTGCTTGTGGAAGAATCAGGGCCAATATGAACTTCCCATGGTTAATCCAGTTTCTGAACTGGGGTAAAGGGTAGTCTGAATGGCCCCAAAGTTGTCTTAATGGCAGTTAACAACATTTAGGATTCTCATCCAAAAAGGTCCTTTGGTGCCTCACCAAACTACAAACCCCAGAATTCAGCCACTGAAGGGGTATCAAAGTGCTATAACTGTGTGGTGTGAAAGAGTCGAATGAGTATAGTGACTCATGGTTCCCTCGCTGTAGCTTAAATTTTTAGCAGATTACAACAGCTCCAAATCTATAGGTATTATTTGTATTTGCTCCAGTTGCTATCTCATAGATAGGAAGGTGTCCACTCAATACATCATGGACTCTTGTTTCCCAGCCCTGCTTCAAGTCTCTTGGCAGAAAGAAAGAATATAAGCACTTGTTTGTCTTTGGCCTGTGATCACACATAAGAAACTGTGGGAATAAAATGAAGAGCATGACCCCTCAGATCATCCTCACAGTCTTTCAGTTTGCAAGGCATCCAGATGCTCACCATTCTATTTCTTCTTGTGTGCCAGATCTCTGCTGGTGATCTCCGGCTGGGTGGCAAAGCCATGAAGTGCATGCCCTTTATCCGCTCCTCCCCAGCTTGTGGCAGTGGGGAATCCAGCTTCCTCCAGGGACAACTGCAACCTCGGGAGCAGCTGAACAGCCTCACCTCTTTTGTGGATGGCAGCATGATATATGGCAGTACAGCCTCCCTAGCCAGGAAGCTCCGAAATTTCACCCATGAACTGGGCCTTCTGGTTATCAACCAGGAGTTCTCTGATGGTGGCCTCCCACTCTTGCCCTTCACTGAGAGGAAAATCCCAAACCCTTGTGCCTTGACACAGGACCCCTGTCCAGCCAACACATCAGATGTGCCTTGTTTCATGGCAGGTATGGAAATAGTGTGTGTGGGGGGGGGGGGTTCTCTGTTGTGTTTTCAGTTACATTCTTAACAGTTCTCCTGTGGTGAACTGTGGCCAGCTCAAAAAGAAGACCTATTGTTGCAACAGAGATAAAGAATGTGGATGTGGTGGCTTTTCTTTCTCTTGAATAATCAACTGCATCTGCCAAAATTCTCTCTCTCTTTTTTTTTCTTATGTATTTACCTTGTTTGTGTACTGTCCAATAACAGTGTCTGTCATTAGATATTTTTTAAAAAAAAACATAAAACAAATCAAACACAGCCCTCAATACCAACAGAATAAAATCATCCTCAGTGCAAAGCTAACAGGAGAAACAAAGCCACTAACAGAAAAACATTACATCTGAGCAAGGGGATTCGTAGGTTCCTTTGCTTTGTATAATTTTCATCAGTAGACTTGTCTGAAGCAGACCTCCTAAGGCTGACTTTTCAGGTTCTGTGGATCAGCAGTGTAACTGTGGCCAAGAGCAAGTTGTACTTTCTACACTCTCATAGGTCCAATAATGCCATCTACTGGCTGTAACAAAATTGATTCACACTTCAGTCTCCAGGGGAACAGTGTAGGTGAGTCTTCAGTTACCAGTGGTGATAGACATCAGGTATAAAGTAACAGAAAGCGCAAAGGTCCCTTTATGCTATGTAGTTATGGTGCTGCAATTCCATTTTAACTGCCAGAGCAACATCTTACTGAATTCTGGAGTTTGCCATTTGGGGAGGCACCAGAGGAGCTCTCTGTCTGAGAATCCATAATGTTGTTGTGTGTCTTCAAGTTATTTCCAACTTATAGCAACCCTAAGGTGAGCTTATCATGGGTTTTTCTAAGGCTAAGAGTGTGTTTGTCCAAGCACACCCAATGGGTTTCCATGGCCAATCAGGGATTTGAATCCTGATCTTCAGAATTGTAGTCCACTCCTCAAACCACTATGCCACACTGGCTCCTTAATGCTCATCCCTAAACTGCCCAACCCAGGATTCTATAGGATGTAGCCATGGCAGTCAAAATGGAATCATCGTGCTGTAACAGTGTAGTGTGAAAGGGATCTAGGAGGGAAGGTTTTATAATGCCTTTTAGGGCATGAAGGCAACAAACGAAGGCCTTTTCGTGAATGTGGATTATTAAAACATTCAGCTATGTTACCATCTTCCAGAACATCTAGCAACTTCCTTTTAATTTTTGCAGAATTCTTAAAGCCTGTCAAGAAAGGTGTTGTTGCTCTTGTTACTGTTATGTTTCATTTACTCTGTGCATTTTTTTCTTCCTCAGGAGACTCACGGTCTAATGAACATTTAGGAATGCAAGCCTTGCATACAGTTTTCCTGAGGGAAAGCAACAGAATTGCTGCTACTCTCCACCAGCTCAATCCCCACTGGAGTGGGGAAATCCTGTATCAGGAGACACGTAAAATCATTGGCGCTTATCTCCAGGTCAGGGCACTAAGCACAGCAGTTTCATCTTTGTATCAGAAGGCTAGTCCTGTTGAGGGTGTAACTATACATAACATTAAACACATGTCTTCCACCCAAAATGGCAGCTTTGTACGAGACTCCACCCTCTCCTAGGTAAAATTCATTTATTATCTTGACACTGTGACATTTCATCTCCTGCCATTAAGTAGTAGCAAATGATACAGAACTGTTAGTGTGGTTATTGTGTGCCTTCAAGTCATTTCCAACTTATGGCTACCCTAAGGTGAACATCATATGATTTTCTTGGCAAGATTGGCTTAGAGCAGTGGTTTTCAAACTTTGGTCTTCCAGGTGTTTTGGACTTCAACTCCCAGAAGCCCTAGCCAGGTTGGCCAACTGTCAGGAATTCTGGGAGCTGAATTCCAAAACATCTGGAGGACCAAGGTTTGGGAATCATTGGTTTAGAGGGAGATTGATTGCCATTGCCTTCTTTTAGAGCTGAGAGTATGTGACTTGCTCAGAGTACCCCAATGGGTTTCCATGGCTGAGCAAGGATCTGAACCCTGGTTTCCTAGAGTTCTAGTCCAGCACTCAAACCATTATACCATGATGGCTCTAATACAGAGTAGGGATATGGAAATAAATAACACCAGGATCAGATATATCTTCTGCTGGTGAAAAGGCTTTACTCATGGAAGTGGCCTTTTCAAAAGGGTCAAGTAACTGCTGTAGGGTTTGGGAGGACAGAGAAGTCCCCTTTCACTAGCCTAGTTATACATTCCTATTTCTGAACCCAACCCAATGGATGTGATATCAAGAGAACATGTATAGACTATCCTAGAATAGAGACTGCAAAAATAACTTTCACGCTGTCTTGAAGACAGCATGCCTGCTTTTCATGCTGGATGGTTGTTTCTGGGAGCTGGAGTCCAAAAATGTAACTACCTTAAGTTTATGGACAGGAAGAGAGACCTAAAGAGGTAGTAGGTATTTTAGCAGTACCTTTGTGTTTGGAGTAATGTCTCCTTTGGCTTACATGTTGCTCTGCCATGCTTTGCTTGATAAAACCTGCTCTTATCGGATAAGAGCAGATCAAGCTGAAAACGCTCAACAATGTGAAAATACACAAGTAGATTTGTACAAAAGCAGCTCTAATCTCAGGTGGCCTCTCATGAAGATACACAAGAACTGCAAGCTAATGTTGGGGTCAAAGTGCAGCTGGCAAGGAAATTGAAAAGCTCTTTGGCTTACAAAAACACAAAGCTTGCTCCTGATGCTCCAACTCTCTTCCATAGGGACTGCAGCTGCTTAATGCTGTGTGTGCGGAGGGGTGCATTCCAATTTTTTTTCTCGGATGCACAAGGTAGAGCATTTGTTTTAACAAAATATGAAAAACAGTGAAAGAAAATGCTCACATTAGAAACTTACATTCCCTAGAGTTATTAATATGAGTTTAAACAAATCATATCTATCCTATTATATTAATTTCTAGTTCACTCTTCTTGCCAACAGATACCAAGAAGGCACAGTAGCACAATGCAAATACAACATTCAGAACAACATATCAGGAATAAAGCTGAGAGGCAACCAAGCCATAAAATGTTATTGCAAGGAGGGGTTTTAAAACCAGTTTAAAATGTTTTTACACAGTGAGATTTTCTTCTTCCTGCTCCCTCCTTGAATATGAGGACAAGAAGAAAAGGAAATTCTTGTTGCTCCACTAGGTTCTGCTGGTAGAAAAGGTGCCATCTGTGAGAAGGGAGGAACTGCATTGGATTTCATCCACTATCTTGGGGAAAAAAGATGTTTGTGCCAGTTGAGTTTCCTTTAAAATGTGATCCAAACTTGTTACACCACCACAGAAAAGGCCCTTGGTAGCTCCTTTAAAGCAGATCCACCATCCCATTGATAGGGAAGCCAACATTTATCACTGACCCTCTACCTTGTATAAACATAATGTCCTTCACTTCTCCAAATGAGACTACATGGAGCAGGGCCTCATATGAATATATTAAGGGCAGACTAGAATGGAATAAAGTGGTCCTTTGGGTATTTGGATCTCCAACTCTTTACCCATTTAAGAAAAAGCACCAGCACCTTGTATTTGGTCTCAGCAATGAAAAGGCAAACAATGTAATTTTTTTTCAGAATTGGTATTAATAAGGTTCCACCTTGCTAAACCAATCATAATTCTGGTATCTGAATTGTCTCCAAGGGTATCTCTACATGGATAACGTCTGAGGGTTCAGGGAACATTTTTGTCCTCTTGGAATGTTCACAGGATTAACAAAAATCAGAATTCTGAATAGCAGAAGCACTGAGAGTTTGGAGTGTGCACACGTGTGACTTGTGTGATGCATTTTGCCTGTTTGTGTCAGCTCTGCTGGCATCATCTGAGTAGGCATATGGAATGCTTTACACTCATTTTTGCCAGTTTATCTTCAGATGATAGATCAAGTTGAAAGGTAGCAACTTTGTGTAAGCCACTTGAGATTTTCATATCCAGCCACAACATGTTATCTAACACATAAGCACTGCATATGATAGCAATGATGTTCACTCACTGGATAATTTCTTCCAGCAAAACTACATCTCTCTGTGACTGAGTGACCATTTTGGTTTGTTCTCTTCTGACTAAGCTTGAACAGAAATGATGATGGGATGAGTAATATGGATGTTGCTGTGGCTGAATGCCTCTGTTTGTAGTTCTCTCTTGAGATTCCTGCTTTTCGCTGCTGAGAGGGGTAATTTAACCCCTCTGAAATTCACATTGGCAGGACCGGGTAAAATGAAGGCTCCTTGCTGGCAATCAAATCACTTCCGCTTTCATAAAAGGGACGTTCCTGCAGCCATTGCCCAACGGAATGGGTGCTTTCCCCCCCCCTCCTTTTTTAAAAAAAAAAAAAACCTGGCGGCAGTATGTGCATATTCTGTCAAATTTAAAAACCTCCAGGTGTGTTTGTGTGTGTTGTGTGTGTATTTGGGTCATTACAGTTATGGCAACCCTAATGACCCCATCCTGGGGTTTTCTTGGCAAGATTGATTCCAAGGAGATTTGCCATTGCCTCCACCCTGAGGCTGAGAGAGTGTGACTCCCCCAAAGTCAGGGGTTTTCCACAGCCTTCCCTCTGAATACCACCCTCTGGCTTCCCCTTCACTTGCAGCCCAGCATTTCCTCCTCTTTGGAACCTCTTCCCTTCGCTTCGCTTCAAGCTCAGTGCCAAAGCTCTCGCTCTCCCTTTGGATGCAAGCCTCCTGCCCCCCTTCACTTGCAGCCCAGCATTTCCTCCTCTTTGGAACCTCTTCTCTCCCTTCCCTTCAGGCTCAGTGCCAAAGCTCTTGCATCCCCCTCGGATACAAGCCTCCTGCCTCCCCTTCGCTTGCAGCCCAGCATTTCCTCCTCTTTGGAATCTCTTCCCTTACTTCGCTTCAAGCTCAATGACGAGCTCTTGCATCCCCCTCGGATGCCGCCCTCTGTCTCACCCAAAGCCATGGGTTTCCCCACCTCCCAGCCTCTAGCTTCTCCTTCGCTTCCAGCCAATGCTACAGCCCTCGCCTCCCCCCATGCCATGCCATCCATTCTTGTCTTAGTAATAATAATAATAATAATAATAATAATAATAATAATAATTCCCACACCCCAGAATGCCATCCTCATGCTTTGTTTTCCCTCCTTGCAACCCCAGAATGCACACATATACATTTAGTGCAAAAACATTCATAAGTTGTATCAATTTGCCAAATTGAAAGGGAAACATTTGTAACATTCGCACTGCCGCATTCGCATATTACACAATTTTAAAAAGCCTCTTGCAAGTAAGGTGCCGTGCCGGGAGCAAGCAAAAAAAGGGAAATGTAGCACAAGCAGACACTTCTATCTACAGTATGTATCACCCTGTGAAAAAGCATTCGCATGTCTGTCAAAAATAAAAATACCCTCCAAAAAAAAAACAGAGAGAGAGAGAGAGAGGAGAGGAGAAAGCTGCCTGCGAGAGGGAGGCATGTTCCGTTTTCTGCCCTCCTCTGACTACTAACCTCCCTGAACTTAAACCCTTCATCTTGATTCTTCCCCCCCTCCTCCTTCACCCCGATTCTGCCCTTCATGGCACCCTTCCTCTGGCTCCTTCCTCCTCCTCCTTCACCCCAATGAGGGGAGGCATGTTCTGCCCTCCACCCTCCCTCTGCCCTAAATCCCTCCCCTGAACTTGATCCGATCATGACCGAGGCAAAGTTCATATTTGCCGGACTGGGCTTCCTCAAAAAATATAGGTCAACTCTGCTTCGAAAGACGCACGAAGGGGCTTTGCCCTGAATGGGCATGAAAGGCCTTGATTTTGCTTGTGGGAATCGGGCCAATATGAACTTCCCTGGTTAATCCAGTTTCTGAACTGGGTAAAGGGTAGTCTGAATGCCCCAAAGTTGTCTTAATGGCAGTTAACAACATTAGGATCTCATCCAAAAAGGTCCTTTGGTGCCTCACCAAACTACAAACCCCAGAATTCAGCCACTGAAGGGGTTCAAGTGCTATAACTGTGTGGTGTGAAAGAGTCGAATGAGTATAGTGACTCATGGTTCCCTCTCTGTAGCTTAAATTTTTAGCAGATTACAACAGCTCCAAATCTATAGGTATTATTTGTATTTGCTCCAGTTGCTATCTCATAGATAGGAAGGTGTCCACTCAATACATCATGGACTCTTGTTTCCCAGCCCTGCTTCAAGTCTCTTGGCAGAAAGAAAGAATATAAGCACTGTTTGTCTTTGGCCTGTGATCACCCATAAGAAACTGTGGGAATAAAATGAAGAGCATGACCCTCAGTCATCCTCACTGTCTTTCAGTTTGCAAGGCATCCCATGCTCACCATTCTATTTCTTCTTGTGTGCCAGATCTCTGCTGGTGATCTCCGGCTGGGTGGCAAAGCCATGAAGTGCATGCCCTTTATCCGCTCCTCCCCAGCTTGTGGCAGTGGGGATCCAGCTTCCTCCAGGACAACTGCAACCTCGGGAGCAGCTGAACAGCCTCACCTCTTTTGTGGATGGCAGCATGATATTGGCAGTACAGCCTCCCTAGCCAGGAAGCTCCGAAATTTCACCCATGAACTGGGCCTTCGTTTATCAACCAGGAGTTCTCTGATGGTGGCCTCCCACTCTTGCCCTCACTGAGAGGAAAATCCCAAACCCTTGTGCCTTGACACAGGACCCCGTCCAGCCAACACATCAGATGTGCCTTGTTTCATGGCAGGTATGGAAATAGTGTGTGTGGGGGGTTCTGTTGTGTTTTCAGTTACATTCTTAACAGTTCTCCTGTGGTGAACGTGGCCAGCTCAAAAAGAAGACCTATTGTTGCAACAGAGTAAAGAATGTGGATGTGGTGGCTTTTCTTTCTCTTGAATAATCAACTGCATCTGCCAAAATTCTCTCTCTCTTTTTTTTTCTTATGTATTTACCTTGTTTGTGTACTGTCCAAAAACAGTGTCTGTCATTAGATATTTTTTAAAAAAAACTAAACAAATCAAACACAGCCCTCCATACCAACAGATAAAATCTCCTCAGTGCAAAGCTAACAGGAGAAACAAAGCCACTAACAGAAAAACATTACATCTGAGCAAGGGGATTCGTGGTTCCTTTGCTTTGTATAATTTTCATCAGTAGACTTGTCTGAAGCAGACCTCCTAAGGCTGACTTTTCAGGTTCTGTGGATCAGCCGTGTTCTGTGGCCAAGAGGCAAGTTGTACTTTCTACACTCTCAAGGTCCATAATGCCATCTACTGGCTGTAACAAAATTGATTCACACTTCAGTCTCCAGGGGAACAGTGTAGGTGAGCTTCAGTTGCCCGTGGTGATAGACATCAGGTATAAAGTAACAGAAAGCGCAAAGGTCCCTTTATGCTATGTAGTTATTGTGCTGCCATTCCATTTTAACTGCCCGGCAACATCTTACTGAATTCTGGAGTTTGCCATTTGGGAGGGCACCAGAGGAGCTCTCTGTCGAGAATCCATAATGTTGTTTGTGTGTCTACGTTATTTCCAACTTATAGCCAACCTAAGGTGAGCTTTCATGGGTTTTTTCAGGCTAAGGTGTGTTTGTCCAAGCACACCCAATGGGTTTCCATGGCCAATCAGGATTTGATCCTGTCTTCAGAATTGTAGTCCACTCCTCAAACCACTATGCCACACTGCTCCTTAATGCTCATCCCTAAACTGCCCAACCCCAGGATTCTATAGGATGTAGCCATGGCAGTCAAAATGGAATCATCGTGCTGTAACAGTGTAGTGTGAAAGGGATCTAGGAGGGAAGGTTTTATAATGCCTTTTAGGGCATGAAAGCAACAAACGAAGGCCTTTTCGTGATGTGGATTATTAAAACATTCCGCTATGTTCCATCTTCCAGAACATCTAGCAACTTCCTTTTAATTTTGCCGAATTCTTAAAGCCTGTCAAGAAAGGTGTTGTTGCTCTTGTTACTGGTATGTCTCATTTACTCTGTGCATTTTTTTTTCCTCAGGAGACTCACGGTCTATGAACATTTAGGAATGCAAGCCTTGCTACAGTTTTCCTGAGGGAAAGCAACAGATTGCTGCTACTCTCCACCAGCTCAATCCCCACTGGAGTGGGGAAATCCTGTATCAGGGACACGTAAAATCATTGGCGCTTATCTCCAGGTCAGGCACTAAGCACAGCAGTTTCATCTTTGTATCGAAGGCTAGTCCTGTTGAGGGTGTAACTATACATAACATTAAACACATGTCTGCCACCCAAAATGGCAGCTTTGTACGGACTCCACCCTCTCCTAGGTAAAATTCATTTATTATCTTGACACTGTGACATTCATCTCCTGCCATTAAGTAGTGCAAATGATACAGAACTGTTAGTGTGGGTTATAAACAAGGGATTACATGGTTTAAAAAATTCCCATGAACAGGCAAGGCAGTCATATAGATATGTAAATCTGTACATAGGAAATGGGCATATGAGTGAAAAATTCAGAATCCTTCCTAATATAAGTTTTCTACAAATAGTTTTGATATGGGGGAGCTGGTGACACCTCCCACACCCAAATGTAATATAATCTAGTTACGATTTTCCCTTTTCAAACCCTGTAGTAAAATGTCATCTTCACATTTGTTGCTGGCTGCATTTAAGAAATTATTTTTCTCCTTTTAGGAAGAATCCTCTGTGGGGAGCAGCAAACACAGCCTATGCCCGTTGGCTCCCAGGAGAGTATGATGATGGTTTTTCTATACCAAAAGGATGGAATGAATCAAAGATCTATAATGGCTTCTCCTTACCTTTGGTATGTGAAAGTGGGTGGAACCTGGCACTCTCTTGTAGAATGGAGATTATGGGGTTCACACTGGGTTTAAGCATACTCACTCTTTCCTTTTTGAGATTTTCATATTGTTATGTGCCTTCAAATTGTTCCTACCCTATGATGACACTAACATGGGGTTTTCTTGGCAAGATTTGTTTGGGAGGAGTGGATGGTTTGCCATTGCCTTTCTTTTAGGCCGAGGGAGTGTGACTTTATGAAGGTGACTAGGAAGTTTCAGTTATCTATAGTATATACAAAGTTGTGTTTGAGCCATGTCATTTCTTCTTAAAGCCCCTCTGAGACATGGGCTCAGCTTCTAATTATTGTTCTTGCTCTTCATCAAGGCACGGCAGGTATCTCAAGAAATCTTGTATACACAGAATGAGAACATCTCCCTTGACTGGTCCTACACCCACATGCTGGTGGAATGGGGACAGTGGATTGACCACGACATGGACTTGACACCTCAGAGTGCCAACACAATTTCTTTCATAGATGGAGCAGACTGCTCCCAGGCTTGCATCAATAGGAGTCCATGTTTCCCTATCCAGGTAACACAGAGAGACTTGAGGTGACCAAGGAAATACTTCAACCAAATAAAACAGCACTCTTCATATTCAGTCAGTTTTACAGTCTAACAGTGGATTAATTGGTGAAAGTGTAGCTTTTGTATGAACTATATAATATAAACATGGGTCTTTTCACATAACACAGAGCCTGAACAGACAGGCCAAAGTAAAGCTGTTTCAGGTCACTTTGGAGGTATGCTGTTTAAATGACACATGCATTTTATGAGTCCAGAAGCTGTACGAAAGCTGCACTCCAGTCTTTAGGACTGGAGCATGTCTTTGGTGCAGCTTCTGGCCTCTTGGGATGCATGCATCATTAAAACAGCATATCTCCAAAGTGACCCGAAGCAGCTTTATTTTGGCGTGCTGGTTCGGGCCCATAGTTATTGTATTTTGTTATCATCTTAACTGCTATGACTCCTTCCTATAGAATCCTGGTAACTGAAGTTTAAGGAGGGGCATTTAGAATACAAAAGTCAGGATTGTCTATGCTGTTGTATTTCTGATTTCTATGTATGGCTGTGAAAGCTGAACAGCGAAGGAAGCTGATAGGAAAGAATCAACTCATTCATGATGGAGAAAAGTTCTGATGATCCTGTGGACTGCCAAAAACACAAAGAAATGGGTTCTAGAGGAAATCAAGCCTGAATTCTCTGTAGAAGCCAAGATGACTAAATTGAGACCGTCATATTTCTGGCATATCATGAGAAGACATGACTCATTAGAATATACAATAATGTTTGGTAAGGTAGAAGACAGTAGGAAAAGAATAAGTTATAAATTATAAGTGGATGGACTCAGTCAAGGCAGCTACAGCCCTGACTTTGCAAGACCTGAGGAAGGCTGCTGAGCACAGAATAACTTGGAGGTCTCTCCTTCATAGGGTGACCACAAGTCAAAGGCCCCATTCCCACTCGCCCATTTGCCCTGGATGGAACTGGGCAGATCCGGGTCCCCCCATCTTGAATCTCCCCAGAAACAAGTGCTCACTACCCTTTACCTTGATTGGGGTAAATCTACCTTTACAGCGCTTTATAAATAAAGGATGATAATACTAATACTAATAATAATAAT
>NC_056522.1:259443605-259449328 GCF_019175285.1 Sceloporus undulatus
CATTGTAAACAGAAGAGAAAGGACTGCTGTTAGAGAATTAAATAGAAAAATACTGAATAGGAAAATTAACATAATGTTTTCATTTATATATATTTGTTTTATAGTTAAGAAAATAAAACTAAAATATAACTTACACAAAACTCCTGCATCCATTTGGTGAACATATCATATCTATCATCCCAAATTCTGTCAGCTGTGCTTCTTTCTAATATCTTTCTTTCAGCTTAGTCTGAGATCTTTCAGACTAGGTATGCAAAGATGTTGCTAGTTTATTATGCAGCCCTTTGGTTGGCTCTTCCATGACTGCGGTACCCTGAATTCTTTTGGTACCGATTGGAAATTGTTGGACCATCTGGGAATGCTAATATTTGTGACACAAGAACAGATGCAGCAATTCTAAAAATATGTAGAACTTTACATATTTTTAAAGTCCATAACTTTAGGATTTTTGGACTAAAATTCCATGAATCCCATATTCTGGGAACCGTAGTAGCTTTTACATGTCTGGATAGTGTCTACACTTGAGGAGAGGAGTAGGTCTAATAATAATAGTAATACCAGCTCTCTCACCATTCTTCTCACCATTCATATTAAGGATGACTATCTGCAACAGGGAGCATCTGCTACCTATGATGGGGGCTATACATACAATTTAGACTATAGGTTTTCCAGGTTTTCACTATTACATGGAGGACCTCAAAAGATGGCATAGGTTTTCTATGGCAAATATTCAGTCTGCACACTGGGAAGGGGGCAGAGTTAGACCTGGAACATGCTATGGCTAGCCAAAAAAAGTGTTCTCCATACTATGTTTTTCTGGTGTTAACATTGGAGATGATCACACAGGGGATTGGATGTCCTTGTCTCATCCATGTCCTGTCCTTCCCATGTGATCACATGAAGATTATCACATGACATCATCATTATTGCATCCGTAACATGTTCTTATCATGCGATCGCGATGAGATTTTCAGACAACATTGTGCTTATCCTGTCCTTCTCCCATTCCCGAAGTGGCATGGCCCCATCAGTTTGTATTAACCGAAACTCACATTAATACAATGAGCAGGCCACTGACGAGACAAGGATTGGATAAGTGCAGATGCGATAAGGATGGGGTAAGGATAGGAGGGATCCCTCCTTATACCATGTGATAATATCCATTGAAATTCACTAAAGCTGCTGCACAGAAAATAACTAAGAAATATGATTAATTTCTTTGCAGTAGCAGAGTAGCAGGCAGTGTATGAAAAAGGTATGCTCTTGGTTCTGAATCCTGTTGGTAGTCCCAGCCCATTGAATCAATGGATCTTGCGGGAATGTTGACTCACTATCCAACAGTTGAATTAATGGGTCTTCTCTAACTGAAACTACCAGTGAGATTCAGGTCTTGCACAACAACTCTCAGAATGTGAAGTTGAAGGCTTTCACAGCTGGAATCTATAGTTTTTGTGGGATTTTTGAGCGATGTGGCCGTGTTCTAGAAGAGTTTATTCCTGACATTTCACCAGCATTTGTGGCTAGCATTTTCAGAGAATGCTGGCATGGAAGTAAGTGGGATATATATACTGTATGAGAGGAAGTGATTTACATATTAATCTGTGTGTTGTTGAATGGCAAGGCCTCAGGGTGTCTATTTAATTAGTGATCCATTGTCAGGTGGGAAATCCCCCTGACCCTGGGTGGTTTTCATTTTCACTTGCTGGGTCTTGATTTTGGTGTTTTTCAGGACTGGTAGCCAAACTTTGGGCCTCGACAGACTGCCCCAAACAGATGGTCTGGAGCTGCCCATTTTCCCTCCAGAGGGAGCCTGCAGCAACCAAACCGTGTGGGCTCCCTCAGCTCCAAAAAGAACCCACTAAAATGGGTTTTTGGGGGCATGTGTGGGCGCTGTCACCAGTGTGCCATTGGAGCACTGTGTTGCATCAATGACGCAAGTGCGGCACACCAATGTGCTGATGCACCATCGTGCTTGCATCATCATGATGGCCTCCGTTGGACATGGGGTTGCTGCACACTCCCGAACTCTAATTTTGACCCAAGGATGGTGCTTCCCACCCATCTGTCTTGGGCCTTTGTTTACTTTCAGGGTTTCTTCTTTCCTGTTGAAGTTGTCTAGGTGTTTGTGGATTTCAATGCTTTCCCTGTGCATTCTGACCTGATAGTTGTTGGCATGGTCCAGAATTTCAGTGTTTTCAAATAGCATTTTATGCCCAGGATGGTTTACATCGTGTTCTGTTACTATTGATTTTTCTGGCTGACCCAGTCTGCAGTTTCTTTTGTGATCCTTGATTTGTGTTTGAACACTGTGTTTGGTGGTCCCTATGTAGACTTGTCCACAGCTGCATGGTATACAGTAAACTCCTGCATCCGTGAGAGGGTCTCTCCTGTCCTTTTCTGAACACAGCATTTGCTGGATTTTCTTGGTTGTAGATCATTTGGAGGTTGTGTTTCCTCACCAGACACCATATTCTGTCTGTGATTCCTTTGATGTAAGGTAAAAATACCCCCCTATTGTGTGATTGTTTGTCTACACTCCTATGGATTTTTCTAGGTTTGGCAGCCCTTCTGATGCCTTCCAGTCAGAATGACCACTGGCCATGATGGCTGGGGGATTCTGGGTGTTTTAATCAAAACTCTTCTAGCAGATTTTTGGAAATCATATTCAAAGATATAGCTGTCTTAGGCCTGGGACAGACCACCGTAAAAGGGCAGCCTGCAGGCAGCCTATTTCCCTCCAGAGGGACACTGCAGCCACCAAACCACACGGCGTCCCTCTGGAGTAAAAAGAACCCGGAAAAATGGGTTCTTTTTACGGCGTCAGGCAGACATCATGAGTGTGCTAATGTCCCACTCATGACATAAGCAGCATGCAGCTACGTGTATATGCTGTGTGTCGCTTATGTCAAAATGGCAACGCCCGTGTACATGGGATGCCACCATTAGTCTGCCGCCGCGCCATGCTAAGGTTATGGACCGTGTGGTTGGTGCCCGGTCCCTAACCCTAAAATCAGTACCAGCATGGCACATTTGGCCCATCTGTTTCGGGTCTTAGCCTGTATCAGTATAGAAATGTATCTTGTAGCACCTTTGAGACTGAGTGAAAGTAGTTGGTGACATAAGCTTTTGTAAACTCAGTCTATTTCACCATTTGAAAGGTAAATTTTAGGAATAATAATACAGCCAATTCTCTTACAAGTTACGAGTCTGAGACAGGAATGGAAATCATGTGGCCTTCCTGATGTTGCTGGACTGCAATTTCCAACAGCTGAAGCCAGGTACAATTCAGGGAACTGCAGTCTAGAAACATTAGGAAGGCTACATAATTCCCAGCCCTGGTGTCAGGATTAAGTTGGAATTACTTACCTGTTGTTGCATGTCCCATCTATGGATCTGTACTTGTCAGCCCAGCACGTTTCTGAGCACTTGAGGGGCCGGAGCTGAGCAGCACAACCAGTGACCTGTGCCAGGGTGGAAAGACTGTGGCCACTGAGCGCCCCTTGCAGAACAAAATGGAGACAAGAAGCTGCTGAAGATGATCATGATTGGAACACTGGGCCTCATTTGGGGAAGGGAGGACAAAGTGAAACACACACCTGAAATATTGCCATATCGCCTCTCCTGCGTGTAAACAAGCTGCCGAATGAGCTCCACTGTTGTGTCCATCAGCTCTGCTGCCTGGATAGCCACATTGGTCTCAGCCTCCGGATGCTTGAACAAGCTCAGCAGGTCACTGGCACTCAATGAACCTTTGGTCAGCATGGCTTCCCTTCTGTTGTTGTTGTGTTTTTAAAAGAATGAAAGAAGTTCATAGCTGGAGTCATGAGACTGAAACATCCCAGAAGGCCTGGAACAACATAGGACAAAGGGCTGGGAAAGGCAGGCAAGGGCATGGATAGGCAGAAGGAAAAGAAGTGTTCTTGCTACTGCTCCTATCAGCTGAAGATCCATACCTGTTTCTAGAACTATTGTGAACTGAAGGGTCCAGTTGTTTTGCCCACGCCAGGACCTCCACCAATAGGCTTTCAGATCTGCTGTCATTTTGTAAGGCTGGGGGGTAAGGAAGGATAGGAGTTAGGTGCAAGGGTCCATGTTTGTTTCCATGATCTATTCCAAGCCAGCTCTTTCCCAAGATGCAATCAAAGTACAAGTTGCTATTTTAAAATGCTCAAAATGTCCTGTGTTCCACACAAATTTACCTGTCTTTTGAAGTCATTGCAGGAAGCTGTGTGGCACATATCACTGCCAGCTGAAGAGAGGGAAGTGTGTCTGCAGACAGGATCTTATTGGTACCCACTATCCAATAGGATTGCCAAAATGAAAACTGGACAGACCTCCTAAAACCTCAATGGTTATGAAGAAAAGGGAATGTCAGAAGGTGCTGCTTGTTATCTGGTTGTGTGACAAGCAATGCCTGCTGAAATTGTCTCTTCTATACAACTGTTAAAAGGACAGGAGCCCACTAGACTTGTCAATCTAGCAACATTTGGCATATCTGGTGACCTAAAACAGTAGCTCTACTCAGATTATGGAACATCTTTCCTTACAAACTACACCTTGTTTCCTCTCTCATCATTTTTTTGATGGCAAACCACCCCTGAGTATTCCTTACCAAAGAAAACTCTATGAAATTCATGGGGTCACCTTAAATTGACAGGTGACTTGAAGGCACGCACACACACACACACTCTGTTATTTTGTTCCATCAGAGCATTAGGAATTAATTGTTCCCCTCAATACCTTTCAACAATTAATTAAATGGGTCTCAATTCAGCTTTTCTCTCTTATTTGCATTTAGTGCAGGCTGCATCTGATTTCATTTGATTTTCAATGTTTGCTTTTTAAGCATTGGTTTAGTTGGTTGCCTCTTTAAATGTGGGGCATTCTATTTTGTTGTGGTTGGTTTGATTTGGTTAGTAATTTTGATTTGACAACTATACATGGTTTTGCATGCCTAGAAATGCAGCATGAAAATAATTCAAATTAAGGTTTCACATTTGACAAGAGCATTTGGAAAAAAGCACAAGGAGTTTGACTAGCAATTATTATGTAAATTTAGGGACTGAGCTAGTTGTCTTCTTGGGCTTCCCTTCAATCCTGTGATTTTGCAATTGTAAATATTTTATCACATGAGGCTCATAAGACAACCCAACAGTGTTTCTGTAAAAAATGCAAGCATACTGGTTTTGGGGACAATAATTATTACACACTCTTCCAAGGCACCAAGGTGCTGCTTCTGTTCCATCCTCTGCCTTCTGCGTGCCAGCCTCCACAATCCTGCCTCCCTGAGCTACCTCCTTCCCAGCATGTCTTTCAGTCTGTATTGATTTTTATTTTAGCACAACTTCACAATCATGGCAATCCTTTGATTATAAAATAAAACAAGAAAATAAAAGAAATTTAGAAAAAGACAATGAAAACCAGCCTGCTTGGGAACAGCAAGGGGGAAGGGTAGAGAGCAAGAGGAGAATAATCACATCCATTGTCACCATGTGACTGCCTGCCTATCAACCGTGAATCAGAGGCCCTTATCAGATGAGTCTGGAACTGGGGCTCTCCAGCACTGGGCGGTTCGAATTCACGTTATTTCGCACAATACCATCATACCTGGGAGCCCCTCCGAATTGGCAGGATTCAAATTGGCCAATACGCATTCGCGCGAAGTGCATTCAGTGCAGAATGTTTGGTCACACCGGTGCTCAACATGAGGATTGGCCGATTCG
>NC_056522.1:259449353-259459428 GCF_019175285.1 Sceloporus undulatus
CCGCCCGCGCACAGGGCTCAGGGGTTGCCCTGCATGGGTTGCGACCTAACGCTTCCAGGGTGAAAGGGGAGGTCACGTCATGACAGCCCGGTAAACAGCTGGAGAGCCAGCTCATGCACATTAACAATCGCGATACAACGTGCCCTCTACATTCCTCTCTGTTTCCTCTCTACATTCCTGCTGGTTTAACGTTAACAGTACCTCCTTGCAACAAATTAGCAATGCCCGGTTCTACGTTGTTGTGTGTGGTGAGTGTGTGAATATGTATTCTGGGGGGGGGACCAGTTCCAGCGGCTTGTCAAAGAGGCTGATGGCCATCTAAGTAAATGGGGATGCTTTTTTCCTCCTCCTCCTCCCGGCTTGGGAGCCAGCATAAGCTGCATCCCAAGAAGGGAACAGGCGCGGGGCCGCTAGAATCGCGCGATCGCTGCCGTTCCAGCGGCCCCCGCGCCTCTTCCCTTCTTGGGATGCAGCTTATGCTGGCTCCCAAGCCGGGAGGAGGAGGAGGAGGCCGCTGGAACCGCCCCCCTTCCCTGGAACCGGCAAGAGGAAAGACCCCACCGGAAGTTAACATTGGAATCTGGGGGTCTTGCGATGGAATTCGGATGGGTGGTCACACCAGAGCCATTCGCACTGAGATCGAACAGAGCCCCAATCCAGTATATTGCCAATCCCCTTTCAGCGCACTGGCCAACACGCACACACGCATATTTATCTCCAAAGGATGATTCTGTTGTTCAGGACAAATTTTTTGACAATTCCCTGTCCTAGCTGCAATATTTTACTGCTCCTCCCCTCATGGATTAATCCTTTAAAAATCTTTTTAACATAGCAGAACAATATATTCTCTTTCTTTCTCTCTTTTAAAAAAAAAGCTTTTTTCAGAGTGATAATGCATCACCAGTGCAGTATATGAGTGAAATTGAATTTTTGTACTTAAACACTATAACTCTAAGATTGTTATTATTATTTTTATTTTTAAAAGAGGCCACAGGACTACAACCCACACCTCAGGAAAAACCCTATTGCAGATCCAAGAAATTACTACAAATAGCCCCCAAAAGAATGGAACAAATGGATATGAAGGAAAGAGCACCCAGCTAAACCCAAGAGGTCATATCATGAGAAATCATACTTCTTTAAATCACTCTTGTGTTGCAGCACCTTGTTCTCTAAATGGTGAAAATAGGGGCAGTGCTTTCCCATGTTTGGTTTTGTTTGGAAAGAGATTCCTGGAGGCATTACTAGTGATTTGTAATATTGGTGCTTGCTTACAAATATTATGTTATAGTATCAAACACCCAAAAGGATCTTCCTCCCTCTCAAGGCAATTGCTCCCATCTAGATGAAGAACCAGTCGAAGAGCCTTATGGAGAACAATTAACTTCTTCAGGTGTTTCTTCTCAGTGTTTCCCTCTGATTCAATTTTCCAGTCTGTTTTTCTCTACACTGACCTATTGCTCACCAGATGTTGTATCTTTTTTCTTTTCTCTTCTTTTTTCTTTTGATTACAACTCCCATGATGGCTGCTAGATGCAAGGAATTAAAATTTTAAAAAGGAAATATTTCTAGGTTTGGCTTATTACTTCGATCATCTCCATCTTGGAAGAAGAAGTGGCACTCACCTCTCCAAAACAATCTTATCCAGTCTTAGCCACCAGATATCATTTAACCACAATTGCTGTAAGACAGGGAGACAACCCAGGCCACTAAGGACCTTATCACAAGGGGGAAATCAGGGGGAAATCGGGGGTTTAAACAGAGTTTATCCCATGCAAAACACGATATCACAATTACGATTTTCACACATATTGCTATTAAACGAGCAATAAACAGCCAAAAAAAATCATTTTGGGGATTTTTCCGTGAACAATTTGTTGCTATTTATTGCCTGTTTATTGCCTGTTTAATAGTGACATCATCTGAAAATCTTAATTGCGATATTGCATTTTGCATGGGATAATGGCTGTTTAAACCTCCCTTTTTGCCCAATTTCCCCCGTGTGATAAGGTCCTAGGGTAGTCTACTGCAGTCCTAGGCCAGAATCCTGTTGGTAACCTATGCTCTTATACCAGCAGTTGTTCTGCTCGGGTCAGAGTTGATGTCTCCTATCCATGCATGTGCAAGTGGAGTTCCACTGGCATCACCCTTTCACAAGTGGTTACACTTTTTGTCACTGTATAATGGTACTTGCTGCACAGAGGTACTCAAAGTGGTGGTCCACAAACTGGTGTGTGTGTGCAAGCCATCAGCTCTCATTCCCTGCAAAGTTTCCAGGGGGAAAAAAAGAAACATTTGTAGCCTATGGGCATAAATATGGTACCAATTTATGGCACCGTGTGCCAATCCCACACATCAGATAGCTTCAGAAGCAGTGCCCTGGCACAAATGGGAAATTTCCACTACATACTCTCTCTCACTTGAAGCATGCTTTGGTGTGGTTCCAGGTACTGAATTTCAGACTTTATTTCCAGAAGTCCTGCCTTTAAAAAAGAAGGCAAACTATGCAAAGGGGAGACCAATTTTCACCCCTGAAGTCCCTCTGGTCTGTATCAGTTCATTGTGATGCACCAAAAGGGACATCATGTTACTTCTACTTTTCAACCAGTTTTGGGCTGGAAAAAAAGAGCATTTTGGACATCCAGGGTTCTGGAGGGTATAAAAACCAAACTGATCCATGTGAGAGTAGTTTTCTTGTGTTTTGGCCATTTTAAGATTTTATTCAGCCCGGGGGGGGGGGGGGGGGGGAGGGAGAGAGAGAGAGTTGGGAGGACTGCCAGGGCTGTTTGTAAATGCAAAATTAGGATTTCAAGGCTGTATACTGTCTTTAGACTACCTTTTCCCCATCTATGAGTGACCAGATGCTACTCCTATGACTTTATCACACGAGGGTTGAAAAGTGGAATTAAAGCAGGATAGCAGCATCTGTGGCTGTAACCTATCACATAATAATGTATCTGTCCAGTAGATGGTCTGTGGTCCCTCCATTGCTGGAATACTTTTTCTCTTTAATGGGCAAAATCCATCAAGCCTCCTAATCTCTTTTCCTGTAATCTCTTTTCCTGTAGCTTGCATCCATTGAACAGGACCCGGAACAATGGATGCAAGCTACAAGAAAAGAGATTCCGCCTCAACATTATTATTATTATTATTATTATTATTATTATTATTATTATTATTATTATTATTATGCTTTATTTATATAGCACTGTAGATTTGCACAGTGCTATACATGCAAACAATAAAATAGATATGAGTAAACCTGCCCATGGCATACAATCTAAGAAATAGTAGCATAATATATATAAATAATACATAACAATACAGGAAAGGGTTCAATAAATCAGGCAACAAATTAAAAATAGCAAATAATAGTCATGCAATGCCTGGGAACGCATCCTCTGACCAGGATGGTCTTCAACTCAGTTTTGAAACTAGTTAAAGAAGTGATGGCCCATGTTCGTGGGGGAAGGAGGTTCCAGGTGTGAGGGGCAGCAAGTAAAAAGGGTTGAATCCAGGATGGGGCAGTGAAAATCCTAGGCTGGAGGAACTTTCTGACAGTAAGGGCTGTTCGACAGTGGAACACACTTCCTCAGAGTGTAATGGAGTCTCCCTCCTTGGAAGTCTTTAAACACAGGCTGGATTACCATCTGTTGAGTATGCTTTGATTGAGAGTTCCTGCATGGCAGGAGTTTGGACTGGATGGCCCTTGCAGTTTCTTCCAAATGGAGTGCAAACATGCAGCAATCTGGCTCTACACATGAAAACCAACATGGAAACTTGACAAAATTGTCCTCATTTCTATAAAGGCTGGTGAGTATTTTCATGGAAACATTTATTTTACAGAATGAGGGGGTGGCAATATAGCCCTCCCAGCTTCACTGGGAGGCTTGCTTAGCCCCTGGACCTGGGGGAGTTGCTACTCTTGAACTAAAACATAACTGAGTTACATTAGGTAAGTTACTTTGTTTCAATATAAAAGGAAAGGGAAAATACCAACTGGTTTATTTCAGCATGAGCTTCTGATTTGTCTATTTCTTCAGCTGCATTGAAATACACTTTTCAAGGTTGTGAGTTCAATATCAGCCAGGGGCTCAGGCTCGACTCAAGCTTGCACATCCTTCCAAGGTCCTAAAATGAGTACCCAGCTTGTGTGGGGAAATTAGCTTACACATTGTAACCACTTAGGGAGTGCTTAAGTGCACTGATAATCGGTATAGAAATGTACTTGCTATTGCTAATCACATTACATAGTTGGCCAGGGGCAGTAAAGCAGAGCATCATCTGGTGCAGAAAGATGCCAGTTGTGACAAGAGTCACTCATAAACCTTCAAAGGACTGAGTAAAATGATGCGGTTTTTCAAGCAGGTGGCTCTTGAGGAGTCAAAGCAATACATTCTGCTGAGCGGAAAGTAATTCCCTTGAAGTAAGAGGCTTTTTTTGTTGTTGTTTGTATAGCCAACTATGATAATAATTGTAGTATGGCCAGAAGCCATTAACTTTCTTTCATATTTCTGCTAATTGTAAAATATCCCAACTCTATACATTTCATGTTCCTTGACACACACACCCCACCTTGTTATTAAAGGTAAATCATGGCTTTTTTGGTCACCTTCGGTCACTCCATAATGCTGTATGGAATGGTGACAAATTTGACAGAGACATGAATGTTTGAAAAACAGGTGGGAAACACAACATTTTTAAATGGAACCCAGCTCAGCAAATTCTCTGAAATCTTCATAATGGCTTGACCTCAAAAATATTTTTGATGCATGTAATGTCTTGGCTAGGCTTATGCAAGACTGCAGGGTTTTGGCTCTGCAATTTACCATTTTGTGCTGTTCCTCCTTCTTTGTTCAGGCACTGGTATATAATGGAATGCCTCTGATTGCAAATCGAGACCTGTAAAGTGTTCACACCTTATCTCTTGTATCTGTGTTAAATTCCTTGACCATAATGCCCCTTTGCGCCTGCCGCCTCTCTTTGGATTCCTAAATTATATTTCAAAAGGCCAAGGTTTCTAAATTATTGATAGTGCACTAGATTCCGGTAAATCTGGGGAAGACAAAATTATAATTTTGGAAGCATTGCCCCAGATGTGACTGGCATGCCCCTGCCTCAATCCAGTTAGGGTAGGGCCGGCACATCAAGACCATAGAATTGTAGAGTTGGAAGAACCACAAGGGATCCAGTCCAACCCCTGCCATCAGGAACTCTCAATCAAAGCATATCCCGACAGATGGCATCAGCCTCTGTTAAGACCTCCAAGGAAGGAGACTCCACTAAACTCGGAGGGAGTTTTTCCACTGTGAACAGCCCTTACTGTCAGGAAGTTCCTCCTAATGTGAGGTGAATCTCTTTTCCTGGAGCTTGCATCCATTGCTCCGGGTCCTGTTCCTGGAGCAGCAAAAACAAGTTGCTCCTCCCTGAATATGACACCCTTCAAGTATTTAAACAGGGCTATCATATCACCTCTTAACCTTCCCTTCTCCAGCTAAACATCCCCAGCTCCCTGATCGGTTCCTCAAGGGGTTCCAGGCCTTCACCATTTAGTCCCTTCCTTGGAACGCTCCAGTTCTCATGTCCTTTTTGAATTGTGGTGCCAGAACTGGACACAATATCCAGGTGGGGCCTGACCAACGCAGAATATAGTGGCACTATTACTCTAAATAAGTTATAACATTAAAACCATTCCTTCAAATGTGAGTTCCTCTGCTCGCTGAAGCTGAATGGAGCAAGAGGCAATGCAATGCGAGAAAGCCTCTCCACAAGAACAACCCTGTTTCTTTGCGTGTGGTCCCCAGACCTACTAATATCTACAGGACATAATGGGAAGGCAATATCAAACAACACATACACGTTTTGACATCGGGTTTAAGTTTAAAGCTGGATCACTCCAGCATGCAGAAAAGTGTAGTATGTTCTTTTCAGTTCTTTTGTGAAATGAGAAATGGTTTGATCACTAAAAAGAGGTGTTTGGGATAAAAAGAAAGCAAGAGATGATCTGAGGGGGGGTACGAACATAACACCATGTGGATGTTTTTGGTTGAGTTGTGGACTATGAACTCACACACTCTCAGCCCCAGAAAAACCCAATAGGGTCGCCTTAGGGTCACTGTAAGTCAGAAACAGCGAAGGAACACAACAACATAAAACACACCAGTGCTGGGCAAAGTGAGAAGGAGCAGGGGAAAAAAGAGAAAGCAGACCACATTACGTGGATGGGATTGAATCGGGAAGCCTTAACTGCAAGATTGATGACGCCTCGTGAGTGCAAGCTGGCCTGACAGGAAAAACACAGCAGTATAAAAACGGAAGGCAAGACAAAACAATGTCCATGCATACACTGAAATGGACAAGCCTCTTGATGTTGTAGGACTGCCAGTCCCGTCAGCTGGAACTAACATAGTCAAGAGTGAAATAATAGGCGTGGCAGTCCAGCCAATATTGGAGGACCTGTTTCATCGCTTGGAAATACTTGTTGCTGTCGTGTACTTCCAAGTTACTTGCACCCTATGGATGTCTTTAAGCAGCTGGGCTGCAAGCTGCCCTGTCATCCACTGCTCTGCTCATTTCCTGTAGATCCATGCCTGTGACTTTCCTGTTTGAGTCTGTCTATCTGGCGTGTGGTCTGCCTCTCTTTCTACTGCCCTCTACCTTTCCAAGCATCAATGTATTTTGTCAATGACCTTGCCCCAGGGAGTCTACAGCCTTAAATCTCTTGAAAGGAGGAAAAACAAAAAGTAGCATCTTCCTCACTCATAAAGGTAAAGATAACTTTCCTCTTTGACAAGGTTGTCTAGTTATGTCCGACTGTAGGGGGCAGTGCTCATCTTTGTTACTAAGCCAATGGAGCCAGTGTTGTCAAACTCTGTGATGATGTGGCCAGCATGACTGCACAGAATGCTGTTACCTTCCCACTGAAGTGGTATCTATTTATCTGCTTGCACTTTTACATGCTTTCAAACTGCTAGTGACTAGTGATGGGAACTCACTCCATCATGTGGCATTTGGGTCTCAAACTGCCAACCTGCTGACCTTGCAGTTGTTAGAGTCAGTATCTTAACTGCTGAGCCACTGTATCCCTTCACTCCCCACCAATTAATGCAGAGCAACAGATATTCACAAACAGTTACTATACTGCGCATATACTGCTTCTAGTGTGTGCGTATATGCCTTCAAGTTGCTTGTCAACTTATGGTGACCCCATATATTTCATAGGGGTTTCTTACGGAAAGAATACTCAGAGGTGTTTTTGCTAGTTTATAGCACCTGGTATTTATTGGTGGTCTCCCATTCAAGTAATAACCAGAGCTGACCATACTTAGCTGCCAAGATCAGATGGGATCTGGTGCCTTTAGAATATTTAGGTCCTATATAAAATATTTATTGTTGCAAATAAGCCATAAGTTATTTATAAGTTCTTTATATTTTTAAATAACTCCCTTCCATGGCAGCTGTTTTTCTCCCTTAAAATGTCATATAAATCTTTGCAGTACTTACATAGATATTTTAAGTACAGCAGAGGAAAGCAGCTAGTGAAAAGGAAAGAGCTCAAATGCACAGATGGAATTAAAAGGCGTGGGAGTGGGAAGAAGCAGGAGTTTAAATGCCCCATATTGGGGCCAGACCTGGAGGGGAACACATTCGTCTGGCACAGGTATGAGCACATAAACATATGGGCAGGAACTACTTCCAGCTGATTATGGAAAGGGGCAAAAGTGGGAGAAAAACTATGCAGATGGACCCAAAATACAGGTAAAGCCCAGGCAATGGAATAATGTGGCAATACTAGGACAGAACCAGAGAGTCAGCTTTTACATGCTGAACTCAGTTTACAACAGTGGAAGTAAGCAGAGGATGAAAGTGGAAGTAGGAGGAGGCCAAAAAAAAAAAAAAAAAGGGGGGGGGGGGGACATTTTAAGAGTCTCTAAAAAGTGAAATGCCAGAGTTAAATTGGGACTGTCCCTGCTGAATCAGGACAGCTGGATGATATGTGATTAATTAAAGCCAAACTTGTGGCCATCTAGAATAAAATACTAGATCGTATTGGCCTTTGATCTCAATATCCTAGCATTTCTAATGTTAATTACAAAATGTTCTCATACAGACTCCTAGATAGAAGTGTTCCTGGGGTTTCCCTGCTACTTTCTTCTGTTCTTACGTGGCCCCAAGGATATCAACCTCAAGGGGGAGTCAGTGCCCCTTCACCAAGGCTGCCAATGCCAGCTGTTATTGGCAGGCTCATCTAACAGGTCCAAAGTACTCTTCTCTCAGTTTCAACAGTGGCTGCAGCCGAAGGTTGGGATGAATGTGCCACAGGGCCTTAGTAAAGTCAGCTTAATTTATCGGTTAGTTTAGGATTCAAAAGGAACATGTACTACCTCTCTATCACATGCCAGTTTCTGCCTACTGTGGTTTTTTAAAAAAAATAATAATAGAAAAATGATAGAAAAACAAAATAAATACCAAATTCAAGGGATATCTCTTCTGATTGGCTAGTAAGAATCACCGAAGGGAAACCCATCAACCATTGCATACCTCTTATCTCTGTAGCTCTTATGCCTGCAAATATTTTCCTTCCCAAGAAACCTGGCTAGACAGCAAAGGTGCTACATTTAGCCACATTCTATAGTTGTTAACCAAAACGGTGAACTTCTGCAGCTGCAACCTGACAACTTCTAAAGAAAGCCACATGTTCCCCAACCCTGGAGAAAACACAGCCCACCATCATGTGTTAAGCAGTCCATACATTCAGTTTCTGCCTGGACTCAGCATGCAACCCTATTTCTGCCAGTCGTTGCTACCAGAGGAAGACCCAGCATGTGGAACTTGTTCTGCTGGAATTAGACCCAAATCTCACTTGACCTTCCTAATCATTCCTATATGGCTCCGTTGACCCTCTCCCTTATCATGTTTGTTGTTTTGATCTCTTGCTACAACTCGTATTCATTACGGAAACAGAGAAAAACACTGGGAAGTCAAGGAGGGTTGAGAGTTAGGGCATTGTGAAACACGTTTCTGGAACCAAGTGGAAGTGCAACACATGCAGCAATCTGGCTCGACACATGGAAACCAACATGGAAACTTGACAAAATTGTCCTCATATTCTCTAAAAGGCTTGGTGAGTATTTTTCATGGAAACATTTATTTTCTACAGAATAGGGGGTGGCAGTATAGCCCTCCCAGCTTCACTGGGAGGCTTGCTTAGCCCCTGGACCTGTGGGAGTTGTTAACTCTTGAACTAAAACATAACTGAGTTACATTAGTTAAGTTACATTATGTTTCAATATAAAATGGAAAGGGAAAATACCAACTGGTTTATTTCAGCATGAGCTTTTTGAATTTGTCTATTTCTTCAGCTGCATTGATGAAATACACTTTTCAAGGTAGTGAGTTCAATATCAGCCAGGGGCTCAGGCTCGACTCAAGCTTGCATCCTTCCAAGGTCCTAAAATGAGTACCCAGCTTGTTGGGGGAAATTAGCTTACACATTGTAAACCACTTAGGGAGTGCTTAAGTGCACTGATAAGCGGTATAGAAATGTACTTGCTATTGCTAATCACATTACATAGTTGGCAGGGGGCAGTAAAGCAGAGCATCATCTGGTGCAGAAAGATGCCAGTTGTGACAAGAGTCACTCATAAACCTTCAAAGGACTGAGTAAAATGATGCTGGTTTGTCAAGCAGGTGGCTCTTGAGGAGTCAAAGCAATACATTCTGCTGAGCTGAAAGTTAATTCCCTTGAAGTAAGAGGCTTTTTTTGTTGTTGTTGTATAGCCAACTATGATAATAAATTGTAGTATGGCCAGAAGCCATTAACTTTGTTCATACTTCTGCTAATTGTAAATATATCCCAACTCTATACATTTTCTAATGTTCCTTTGACACACACACCCCACCTTGTTATTAAAGGTAAATCATGGCTTTTTTTGGTCACCTTCGGTCACTCCATTAATGCTTGTATGGAATGGTGACAAATTTGACAGAGACATGAATGGTTGCAAAAACAGGTGGGGAACACAACCATTTTTAAATGGAACCAGCTCAGCAAATTCTCTGAAATCTTTCATAA
>NC_056522.1:259459453-259465524 GCF_019175285.1 Sceloporus undulatus
CATAATGGTGACCTCAAATAATTTTGATGCATGTAATGTCTTGGTAGGGCTTATGCAAGACTGCAGTGTTTTGGCTCTGCAATTACCATTTTTGGCTGTTCCTCCTTCTTGTTCAGGCACGGGTATATAATGGAAGCCTCTGGATGCAAATGAGACTAAAGTGGTCATTTCACCTTACTCTGATAGTTAAATTCCTTGATCCATAAGCCCCTTTTGCCGGCCGCCCCTTTGGATTCCTAAATTCTAAAAGCCAAGCCTAAATTATGAAGTGCACAGATTCCTGGGTAAATGGTGAGCAAAATAAATTGGAAGCATGCGCCCAGAGGGAGGCCGAGAACGGGACGCCGAGAATTGGCCTGGGCCTGATCACGCAGTAAGACCCACGGACGCTAGCTGCGACATCAAGAAGGAGGGGGCCACCCTTGGCTTTCGAACTCTCATTGGATCCACAGCGCGGCGAGGGCAGGGGCCAACCTAAGGGAGTTCTCACATTAACATCTTAGAAGGTCTGGGAAGTCGCATGAAGGGATTATCTTCAGCCAGAGAGAGCAAATGTTTGCCTTTCCTGGAGCAATCACCCCCCTCCTCAAATCTGTTGTCCAAACAACTTAAGTCATAGATATTATCAGACCCAGACATCCAGGTGAAAGAAAGCAATTAAACACCTTTGTTCCAATCACCAAAACTCTCTGCCCTCAAGCCAGATTTGGCCTATAAAAAGTCCCCACTTTTGCTGCTCAGCGCGCCATTTGCAAGGTCTACTTACTCCACGTCAGTCAGACCTCTGTTTTGGTAGCCGGCATTTCTGCTCAAACCCAGGTTGCGGAGCAGACTGTCTCACTGTCCATCACCACTCCTTTCGCTTCCCGGAGGGAATCTACATTCTGGTAAGCATCACCCTTAGTAACGCCTGAAATCTGTTCCTATTTTCCAACCCTAATTTTCCTGAGTCCTGAGTGTATGTGTGAGTGTATGTGCAACGCATGTGTTTTCCCCTATTTCAATAAATTAGACATCTAGTTATTAATATCCGTCTCAGCTTTATTTATTGGGATCCCCTGGTCTACTCCGTATACAAATAGGGAGACGATCTCGGAGGGCTCTTGTAGCCAGCCCCCTCTTGCAATATTTGGACTAATAACAACATAATAAAATTCCCCTACGGACCCTTGGCTACAAGATGGAATAATTTTGACTATAGCAGCCAGAATCCCCCCAGCCAGCATAGGCAATGGGTATGTAATTATTCTGTAGAACCAAAAGGTCATCAAGTTTTCCAACAATGATAACATACAGGGGAGAAAGTCTGGCTTCCTCTCTGTTCTGATTTCATATCCATTTATTGGGATGAACTTACATTTTTGCTGGGTTCAAAAGTAGGTTGATCTGGTGCCAACTCCCCAACCAACAGTGGCTTCAAAAACTTTTTCACCAAAGCTTTGTTGCCATGAAATGCTGCAAAGGCATCCTGCAAAATCAGAAGGGGTGGGAGAGAAGAAGTCACACACCAGAGGATATTGAGTGAAAATTGATTACAGCACCATCCCACCACCACCACCTCACTTTATGGGAGTACTGCAGTATTTGTTCTTGTTAAATGCACTTCCGGCTGTATAAATGCCCTGTTTACGTGATAAAGCCAGAGATTTGAATATTTGATGAGGGAAATGCGATGGCATCGTCCACCCCCCACCCCCGTTCACAGCACTGATCTGCAACTGGGAACCAAACCTACAGCATACAATTAGTATTACCATTATCTTCTATCATCATCATTATCATTATCATTATCATTTTCCTCTTGTAGGCAATCAACTCTTTTCACAGCTATGGATCAATGTCAGAGAAGTGCAGTGGCTAGAGGAGAACCTCCACCTGCAGGCTGCTTTGGGGCTGTAGCAATCCCTGCCCTGATCTCCAGTCAACAACCAGATTGAACAGAAGGAGATATTTAAAGCCTGATTAGATTCTGTACAGCTCAAGTTTGCAGACTGGAAAGGTTTTGAACGGCCAGAATCCTGTTAGTGACATACATGGGTGTGCAAGTGTGGTTTTTTGCATCTGTATATTTCAGAGGAAGAAACTGGCAAAACCACCTCTGCACATTCCTTGCCTAAGAAAACCCTATGAAAAATTCATAGGGTTGCCATAAGCCGATAGGCAACTTGAAGGCACATATGTACACACATACATCATTTATTGGATGGTGTCCAAGTTGCCTTCTGTGGCCCATGGTGCAACACTCCAACTCCACCTCTATTCTCAAACCCTGGACAGGACCGTTGCTGCTGCTGCTGCTGCTGCTGATGATGATGATGATGATTATTTAAATAATGTTTGAAGCTCTGCTCTCTTCTGGAGTCTTGTTTGTAAATAATATAATGAACAGGAATCAGATATCCTTGAAGTATTGCAGAAGCATGGTAGGAGATGTTCTGTTCTGAACCTCACTGCTGCTGCTAAAAGCTTATGACCATTTGGATAGGATCAGTTGAGTGGCTTTTTACTGTAAAGTCATTACACATCGCAAATGTCCAGGCAGCTGATCATTCAACCAGGAAGTGAACTCATGGCAATGCATCTCCCTCAGTACTAATGTAAAAGGTGGCTGGTTTAACACGTAAACACAGGGACCCAGTCTATTCAAAGGAATAAATGAAAATGGACATCTAAATGCAGACCAGAGGAAAACATCAGCTGTGTTATCTGACCTGCAGGTGACATTAATTATAGGAGGATCTTCATTAATGAGTTCTCACAACTCATTCAATATAACTTTCATGAATGGCTACTACTCACTCAGTAATTAACTTTCCTATCATCTCTCTATATAATTTCATTTTGCTTTGGCCTCACAAAGGCTGGAGACAAACTGGATTTTTTGTGTTGCAAATGGATGTTAAATTTCCTGGACTTTGAGAATTTCCCAGATGCTACATGGCCAGCCTGCAAACACAGCAAAATGCAGGCCTATGAATAACATTTTCCATTTATTTTCTTCTATACGGTTTTTAACACTTTGCCTGATGAAGAAACCAGTGGAGCTTCAAAAGCTTGCAACATGTATATTGTGCATTTTGGTTAGCCCCATAAAGTTATCACTGTTTAGTGGACTTTTGATGTTATTAGATCTACACTTAAGTATTTTTAAGTCTCCAATTTAGAATCGTAGAATACTGTTGAAAGGTACTGTGAAGGCTTTATGTTTCAGTCTCCTCTAGTATCAGAATTTGTTGCACTTATGCCATATATGTGATGATCATAACATATTGAGTAAACTTTAGGGTCAAACAGACTAGCATCTTGAAAGCTGCTCCAGCTCCAATCAACCCTCAGTCAGCACAGGACTGCAGTGACTGGATGCTGCAGTCCTGAGGCCAGACACTGCCACAGTCCAGAATGGCCAGCCGGCAAGGAGCAGTTTTCCTTGCTCCTTTTGCAGCAAACCTTGGGCCACATTAGCCAGCCTTGCCGCAGTTTCTGGCTGAATTCTGGCGGCGGGGGGGGGGGGGGGGGTCATCTGCATGCCATGCCCTCGGATTGGCCCGAAGGTGGAGTTTTTTGGCCATGTGTTTCAGGCCTTATTTAACATAAAATAGGTCTTTCAGTTTTAAAGTATTCAATATTGTTATATTGTGGCAATTCAATGTACTGCTTTAGAGCAGAGTAGAAACAGGAGTCTGAAAACATAGGTAATGTTGGCATCATGATTTAGACTACCATGTTGTTCATCTGAATATTATGCCCCCACTAAGCTCAAGGGGACATGCCAAGTGTTTCGCTACTAAAAGTTCAATCCTCGATATATGAGAGAAGTAACTCCCTGTAACCTTTCTCTCTGGTGGTAGCATCCATCAGTTTTAAATGTTGGTGAACTGCTTGTTTAGACCCGATGTTTAATTATCTCTTGCTGTTACACAACAGGGTTTTTTGGCTCATGGTGTGCCTCAGACTCATTTAGATTTCTCTGTCCTCAGTGCTGAGAACTTAGCTCATAGGCTTATCCACTTGCCACAGGGATAATACTATGAATCTACTCATCAGCATCTCCACTGTGACAAATGAGAATGCATTTCCCAATCTTCCATCTAGTGGTTCTGACGCTAGTTTTCAACTTCATTTCTTGCACTGACTCGTATCATTTTCGAAAGAACAGGTTCCCATTCAACCTTATATTTGCTGTATTTCCACCCCACTAATATAACCTTCTGCCCATGCTTGCACACACTCATCATTCATATCCAAATAATAGGATCATACAAACTGTCATATTTCACAAGTTCTACAAGCATTACTAAACCCACATCAGATAACAAAGACTTTATTCTCCAATGTAAATTTGACACTGGATCTGCAGATAACATATAAAGGACAATTCATTTAGATGTTGCAGCAAACAACAACCACAAAACAAGTACAATTGTACTTGTTCTGGGATAGAACAAGTACATTTCCTGGCTGGAATTGCCTGTAGTTCTTATCTAATCTGTTACCCTGATAGCATTATGTATTGCAGAAGCATGGTAGGAGTTGTTCTGATTTTGAAGATCCACAGGAATAGGCAAGGAGCAAGTGTTTCCAAGGTTTCATGGAACTGCGGAGAAAGTACCACCAATATTCAGACCAACAAACCATGGTGAACATTGAATTTGGCAGCTAGGAATGGTTGGCGCTTAGAGATCTGAAAACCAAACCCTTGACAGCCAGTGTGAACCTGAAGATTCAGGCCTCAGGCTCATGGTTCTTTTATGACTTTTTAACAGAAGGGAAGGGGTGTGACTACCTAGTTCCTGGCAGCCTTCTCTTCTTCCTTGTGACAATCAGCCAGCAATCAACCAGAACTTTGGTCTTTTGTTTGGACAGGATGGGTCCCATGCAATTTTCAAATAATTTACGCCCGCCAAAGGAATGTAAGTCAGATTTTGCTTTTAACTGGAATCTGCATACCAGGTTTTAGCCATATTGGACATCTGACAGGGACAGCAGCTGCCTATGGCCTGCTGCTGAACTGTATGGCATGTAATCTGCCACCAACCATGAGGGCAGCAATCTTTAGAAGGAGTCTGTTCAATTCTTGCCCTGGCCATAGGGTTGACATTTGTTCTGGAAAACCTGGTAAATCCAAGACTGAAGGCACTAAAAATGTCCCAGCTGACTGGGCCAGCTGAAACAGTAAATCCTGGATTTTTCCTTCATTGCAGGCTGATGCATAGGTTAAAATGTGGCAATGGAGATGAAGCAGGTAAGTGCAAGAAGACTGGCACTGGTGGGAACCTCATCCCACCCTGCAGGCTCCAGTTGCTACTGCACAGGTGTTGCATTGCCACCTTACTTTTCCATTCCCTCCCCTGCTTCCCCCAACAAGAAAGAAGGCAAGAAAAGACAAGTAGAGATGTGGCCTTGTGTTGTGTGGTTATTATGTTGGGGGCTTGAGCCTAGGGCTAGGCAGCACAGTGGAACTTCATTTCCAAACATCCTCGAGAGAGGCTGCTTGGAAGCCTCCCTCTCATCACACCAGCTAGAGAAGAAACGAAGAAAAAAAAAGAGCTCTTAGCTTGGTACTGGTACTGATGTTGAAACTGAGACTGAAAAAATGCAATGATTAATTTGTTTAATTTGCATATTCAGGATGAAAATTATTAATATGCATAATTATAATATTTTACATAATATGCAAATTAGATGCCCAGATATGAGGGATTGGAATATGGCAATCCTACCTGGCCAACAGGTTATGAAACTGTCAGTATGGAATAAACGCTATCTGTGAAAAACATTATCAACGAAGCTCTCGTTGTTAGGGAATAGGAATATAATACTATGCTCATTTCATTCTCAAAGGAAGCAATGAATAACCCCGAAACTTTTCTTCCCAATTTTCAAAGACTTTTCACAGTTTGGGACTTAATAAGCCCTGACCTGCAAAGCATCTCATTCATCCAGGATTCTTTTTGGCATGTTTTTCGAACAATGTTTAGAAATATTTTCAAACATTCTTTCCATCCCTATTAGAGAAACAGCCTTAACCAGAAAATGTCACACAGGGGAGGGGGAAGATACCTTTATGAGGA
>NC_056522.1:259465549-259477039 GCF_019175285.1 Sceloporus undulatus
CTGCAGAGGGCCCTGAAGGCTAAATGTGGCCCCTAGAACTTCCAAAGTGTTCACAACTGGCATACACCTCCTTGTTTGACCAGTTGTTGGCTGTCAGGAATATTGAACTAACTGGTAAGCTTTACAGCTTCGTTGAGATTTGAATTTGGATGTTCACAGTCATAGTAAGATGACAGATGGCAAACAGCCACTCCGGAAGGTATGGCGTAATCCCATGACCTATCAGGGTGTGCTTAGAGACCGTATGTTCAGCCTGGAGAAGATAAAGTTAAGATGTGACATGATAGCCAACGGGCTGTTTTTTGCTGCTCCAGAGAATTGGGGGTACAGAGCAATGGTTCATCCTATTGAGGTGGAGCAAGGTTGTTTTCTGCTGCTCCAGAGAATTGGATACAGAGCAATGGATTCACCTACAGGAAAAGACATTCTCCCAAATATTAGGAAGAATTTCCTGACCAGTACGGAGCTTATCTCATGGCATTTTAATTTGGTTTACCTCTATCCGGTTTAAAACTTTAATTCAGGCCCACATCCTGTCTTATCAGACGCTTTTGCCACCTAATTTACTGCCCAAATACAGCCCAGGTCCATCCTGGCTTCCAGAGCTCTCTGGAGTGCTCCATTTCTCAAGGGAAAAACTCCAGATCTGAAAAAAGTGGGAAAAGTGGCTCTGGAAGTGGGGATGGACCAGGATGTATTCGGCAGCTAAAATAAGGCAGCAAAACCATCTGATAAGATCAGAATGGCACCCATATTAAGATTTATCTAGATAGAGGTAAGCCAAATTAAAACACCTTGGATAAGCTATTAAAAGCTGTTCAGCAGTGGAATACATTGCTTTGGGTGTGGCGAGTCTCTTCTTGGATATTTTCAGACAGAGATGGGATGTCCATTATTTATTTACTTCATTTCATTTCTTTTATATGCACCTTTCTCCCAGAGGGACCCAAGACTGCTCACAGACAACCTTTAAAATCTCAATAAAATTCAAAACAATTAAAAACTTCTACACCCAATAAAATCACATAAAATTATACAAAGTTAAAAAACAAACTAAAACCCACCTGCTCCACGAATTCACCCTGCATACATTATATCCAAATGCCTGGCTGCCTTGATATCCAGCGTCTAGGAGCCGGCACACAAGTTTAAACTTCTCTTTTATATTAGGTCTCCATTTGTATGGATTGCTTATGTTTCGGAATTTGACTGTAAGATCTATAGTGATGAATTCTTGGGGGATGCTAAGTCACCTTGGCAAAACAAATCTGAATTGTTTCTGGGCCTATTTAACCTCCTTGGTCAAGCTGTCTGGCAAGGCATTTGTTCTTGGCCCTTGGTTTTTTACTGCTACATGTCATATGATTGTAAAATTCTTCCATTGCCCCCCTGGTTTATCTTGATGCTGCTAACAGACAGTATAAATAAATGATTAGGGAAGCGTGAAAGAAAGATGGACATCTGTGTCTGTTGCCGTGTTATTTTTTAAAATAAAGTATACTATTATGGAAGTTGGAGTTTTTTGTGGCGTCCTTAACTCGATGCTATGGAATTCTGGGAGTTCCATCTTCCCTCCACCCATGTTCATTTCCTTCACATCTGTTTTGCAACATTAGTTACATCCTTAGGGAGATGTACATGTGAATGAAATGGATGGGGCTCTGACACAGGATCCCTTTGAACTGGCTGCCAGAGATATGTGTGTGTGTGAGAGAGAGAGGCAGAGGGGAGAAAGCGCTGCTAGCCTGGCTGCTCTGCCGAAGTTGCATTGGGGAAGGGGGGGAAGCAGAGAGAGAGCTCCAATGGAGTCCCAGTTGCCCTGAAAGCGAAAAGAGCCACCGGAAGTAAATGGGGCACATTACAGCAGGCATCATGGGAGATTTGCAACCTGGGGGTCTTGCGATGGTGTTCAGGATTGGGATTCCACACCCAGACCAATTCGCAGTGAGATCGAATAGAGCCCCAATGCGAATTGCATCAATCCACTTATTTAGTGCACTCGCCAAATCGCGCCAAAATGAGGAGCCAGTAGGATTCAGTTCGCAAGTCCTGCGGGAAGGGGCTCACATTAAAACTACCAGGTATAAATACAATCTCGTTATCATGTGAATGCGAATGGTCACATCTGCAGAAGCCCCAGATCTGAGCTGCAGAGACCCCGTCTGATAAACGCCTAGATGTTTACTGGGGTGTAACATATGGTGGAAGGATGATGAGCTCATGTTTGCCAACATTGATTTTGTTTGAATGGAGGGGTATTGCACATATAGGACTCTTGTCTTCCTGTCTCTGGGGTATAGCTCTTCTTCCTATTTGTTGTAATCTGCCAAATTTGATAACTATGCCCCTAATACTATCATCCAAGCCATTAATAAAGACTTTATTCAATGAAACAGATCCATGAAACCCAGACAAAGAGACATACAAAACTGGAAGCAGGATTCCATTTCAACATCAAGCTTTATAGATACTTTATAGTCGTCCCTCTGAATTCACAGTTTTGGAACTCAGTTTTGAGTTTCCAAGCAAGGAAGCAAGGAGGCAGCCACTGGCCAGAGGGGGGTGCAGTTGTGCACCTGGTGGAAGGGGGATCGCCATGGTGGCTTGCCAGCAGGGGAGGATTGCATCCCCTGGCGTCCCTGCCCTCTAGCCCAGTGCCCCTGGACTGTGGAAAGGCCCCTTGCTAGCCCCTGGGCAAAGCTATGTGCTGGTGTTTTGTGTGCAAAAGAAGGAGGTAAGATGGGAAGGGAAGGGGAAATAGAAAGGAACGTGAGGATGGAGGGAGGTTCCCAGATGGATCTCCCACGAATTCAAAGGGGAAGACTGCAAAAAAAACAAAACAAAACACAACCTATCCTAACTGTTCTACAACTACTATAAAAAACGTCAAAGAAATGATCCTAACTATATCATTCGAACAGTCTATTGTCCCACTGTCGGGTTGACTGTACAGCACACAAGTTGATTTTAATAGGCTTGTTTTGTGCTTCGTCATGGCTGCTGGGCTTGCCGCTGCTCGCTTCATTCTTGGCTTGAATTCACGCGCTTCTGAATAGAGCCTGAGGGCTGTTACCCTCTCCTCCGCTTCCTTCTGGGCCCTAATGTGTGCATCCTCCGTAGGGGCAGAGCCTCATCCCCTCTTCAGCAATGCCGTTTCCCTTCACGGCTATTGAGTCGTTGACGTGGCTCGATTAGGAGGGTGTTTCCTCTGGGGACACTGCTGGTGTTGCACTCCGGGGATATGGCCATTGAGTTGTTGGGGCGCACAATGCTGCTGCTGGACTTCGGGCATACGGCCATTGAGTTGTTGTGGCGCACACTGCTGTTGCTGCCACTCGGGGATATGGCCATTGATTGTTGTGGTGCACACTGCTGCTGCTGGACTTCGGGCATACGGCCATTGAGTTGTGCGGTGCACACTGCTGTGCTGCACTCCGGGATACGGCCATTGAGTTTGTTGTGGTGCACACTGCTGGTGCTGCACTCCGAGGATACGGCATTGAGTGTTGCAGCGCACACTGTGGTGCTGAACTTCAGGCATACGGCCATTGAGTTGTTGCAGCACACCTTCTGGCGCTGGACTTTGGGCATACGACCATTGCGTTGTTGTGGCATGAAGTCCATTCTCTGTGCATGGGCCTGCCAGTCGTTGGGATTGACGGGGCCACCATGGATCAGAATGTGGGGGGGGGCTGTGGCTTGTCTGCGTGGCCCACGAATCCACTACCCAAGAGCAAGAGACAAAAAGTACGTCATTGACCAGACATTTGAAACTGAAAGATGAACATGGGAGTGATAGACAGAGCAGGGGTGGTGGGTCTGCAACCTTGCTCAGCCCCAGTGCCTGCTCCCAGAATATAAACATGGACACTCACAGGCCAGCAAATGACCTTCAAGGATGGCAGCCATAGGCAGGTGCCTCTGGTGTCACCTCAAGTTTGTCCACCACTCCTCCACCCCCACCATGCATTTCAGACCCATAGCGTTCTCTGGAGACAGCTTCAGTCTGAAAAGGTCTGGGGGGGGGCTGGAAAAGCCGGCACTCGCGAGGGCAGCAAACTCTGTTGTCCCATTGTGCACCTTTGAGGCTGAAAACAAGGCATCAGTTTTCAGCCCACGGCATTGCCCAGAGGCTCTGGATTGATTGGACGATCCAGAAAAAAAGATGAGTTTTAAAAATCTGTGTGAAGTGTGGGCAGAAGGTGGATTCAGTGATTGAAATGGCTCATCCGTAGAGTGGCCAGTACTTATGGAAGTAAATAGTATGAACAGTCTGTTGAACTGACATTTGCACCAGACTGGAGATGGGCCCTGCGTCATCTGGACTTTTCAAATGAGGACAGGTAAGGTGGGATGTGTTATTTGGGACATAGCCTTGATCTGGGGCTAGAGATTGTGGATTGTTTAAGGTGAGAGATTGTGATCTCATGCGCACTGTATAAAGTGTTCTTGCACTGTGCTGAAATCGCTGGGATTCTATTATCAAAGGATCTATTTCCAAGGTTAATTATTTTTGTTTCAGACCCTTCCAATAATATTAAATTAAAAGTGTTTTGAAGAGTGGAGAAAAGAACTAGCCAGATTTGTTGTGGGCTGGTAAAAACCCGGATAAAATGAATATTAACAGATTCTAAATCTAGGAGAAGGCCTGTGATTCCAGACCTAAATCATATTATTTTTCATGCAGATTAGTTTGCTTGTCAGATTGGGTAAACTTTCAAATGAGAGAATGTTGCCATTAGAAGGCCACACAAAAAGGTATGGCTGGCATGCTATTGGTCTAATAAACGATAAAGGAAGTAACATAGGAAGTGAATTAAATGAACAATGGAAAGGAAATCCAAGAGAAGAAATATGGGCATAAAGAGATGAAATACACTCCAAATAAGAAAAATACCATATATAAAGTTTGGGAAAAATAAAACAAAGAATTTGTCCAAAAACCTACATGGGCCTCAACACACGAGGTCTTCTTTAGAACTGATGCTCAAAGTAGGAAATTTGGTTGAATATAAAACATCTTTAATATAATAATAATAATAATAATAATAATATATGAATTAGAAACATTAGACAAATAAGATTGAAAAACTTCTTGCATTCCAACTCCATTTTTGTAGGGTTGGGTCAGAAGGTGGCATTTTGGTGAAAACGTCTTACAAGTGATTGCAGAAAGATTTGAAAAAACAGTACTAATAGCTGTTTGCACTCACAGTTTTTTGGATCAAACAAGTATTCTAGCTAGATTTACCTATATATATTTAAATATGATATATATATATATTAGTTAAATAGAATGAATTATACAGTATATAGAAGAATGAAGACCTCAGTTGATTTATTTTTAAATTTGAAAGGATTGCCTGAATCATTTGTTCAAAGCAATATCCCTTCTTGAAAAGGGTGAGCTGTGTATGTTATAACCGCTTGGAAAGGCCCTAGAAGTAGGGTTGCCATAACCGCCGGCTGCAACTGAGATTTTCGGTTTTGGCGGCTCCTGCCCGCTCACGTCACGGTGCCGCCAAAAACCGGGACAACCCCAGTTGCGCGGGGTTGCGCTGCAACCGTGGGGCCTCGCTGCCTCTCCTCTCACCTTGCAGGCTGCGCGGAGGAAGAGAGGGGACAGGAGGCCTGGGTGGAGGAGGTGAAGGGGGAAGCGGCGCCTCCTGCGCGCGGCCCCCTCCACCCTCCCCGCCTCCCTGCGGCCCTGTGCCCTCTTTCCTGGCTCCACGGAGGCCAAGAAGGGGGCAGGCCCTGGCGATCGCCAGAGGCCCCGCCCTCTTTCACCGGCCTCTGAGGAACACGAGGCCTCCGCAGAAGCCAGGAAGGAGCGATTGCATTATGAAATGTAGGACACGTTTTTTTTTAAATGGAGGCTCCATTTTAAAAAAAGTGTCCTACATTTATTTTTTTATTTTATTGAAATATATACAAAATGTAAAAATACAATGAAAATAAGACATAATGTATTATTATTCATTCCCTTTACCATTCATATCTCCTTCTTAACTATATCCCATATGCCCAAACCACCCTCTACCAGTCTCTCTGATTCCTTTCTAAAACGTTCTCTTCCTCTAATTCTTACTTCATCCATCTATGTCTCCCTCCCCACTACTTTAACCTCTCAATTAAATCTCACTATCTACCTACACTTCCCTTCTTCACTTACATTAACCCTCAGTAGCTTCTAAACTATCCTACTAATCTCATCTTCCTCTCATCGCTCATTCCTATTTTCACTCTCTCAAACTATCATACATAAAACGGACATAGATACATACTAAGTGACTTCCTCCTATCTTCTTGTTTCTTTTCCAAGTTATTTGACTTTCCATTTACCTCTTTAAGCGTGGATCCTGCTTCCCTTGTTGTGCTACTACATCTAAAAAATTAACATCGTCTGGATTGGCCAATCTTGATTATTATTATTTAAATGTTATTACCGCTAACAGTACCCCATCTTGCTTCTAAGAACTTAATTACTCTCTCCATTCATCTTCTGTATTTATCTCTGTAACATTCCTTGTGCGTGGTCATTTATCCATCATAATCATAATAGCTTCATAAAGTTTCAATATCCAATCTTCTAACTCTGGACAATTTTTGTCCTTCCATTTTTGAGCAAACATACGCGAGCAAGTGTAATCAAATAATACATGATTTTCCTTTCGCTTCCCTTTATATCCTCATCAAAAATCCCTAGTAGGAAGGTCTCAGGTCTCAGCTCAATTTCTCTTCCCATAATAAGGTCAATTTGGATGCTGATCATTTTCCAATATTTTTTGGCTTCTTTACATAGCCACCAACTGTGGTAAAAAGTTCCAATTTCCTTTTTATACTTCCAGCACAGGTTATTATTAAGTTTATAAATTTTTGCCATCTTGGCTGGTGTTATATACCAATGATAAAACATTTTGTAATAGTTTTCTCTTAAGCCCTGAGAAACTGTAAGTTTGTAATTATTTCTCCAAGATTTAATCCATTGATTCATTCTTATTGGATATCCTATCTCTTTTGCCCATTTAATCATATACACTTTCACGACTTCTTGTTCCATCTCATAGACCAAAAGGATCTTATAGATTTTCCCAATCAATTTATGTTTGTCTTCGAGTAATAGCTTCCCTAGCTCTGAGTTTCCTTGAGACGGTTCTACCTTTTGTTCTTTACGATCTTCTTTATACCTGGACATAATTTGATTATATGCGAACCAGTTAATTTCCCAGCCTTCCTCATTGAGTTTTTCCCTTGATTTAAGGTTAATTCCCCCCCCTTAGTTTCCAGTAGATCCTTATATCTGTACCAATGAGTGATTGGAATCATTTCTTTCCTAGAGAATGCTTCTTGAGGAGAGATCCAACCTTCTATACTTTGAATTATTCTTGGTTTATATTTATTCCAGATTCTAATAAGAGGATTTCTAATGCAGTGTGCTTTAAATGCTCTATTTGATTTATCTTTCCCATAAATTAGATAGGCGTGCCATCCAAAAGAGTTACCATCACTTTCTATTTCCAACAGATTTGGGTTATTCAGAGTCAGCCAATCTTTGAGCCACACTAAGCCACACGCCTCAAAGTACAATTTAAAGTTTGGTAAACCTAGTCCTCCTCTATCTCTAGAATCCTGCATTATTTTGTATTTAACCCTAGGTTTTCTGCCCTTCCATATAAATTGCGTCAGATCTTTGTCCCACTCTTTAAAGGGTTTGTCAGTTGTTATAATAGGGAGCATTTGGAACAGAAATAATATTTTCGGCAGCACCATCATTTTAATACTGGAAATCCTACCCGTTAACGAGAGGTTTAGTTTGTTCCATTTAAGCAGGTCTTGTTTTATTTTGGCCCAAGTTTTTTTGTAGTTATTTTCATATAGACAGTTTGTCTTGTTTGAAATTTGAAGCCCTAAATATTTCACCTTTTTCTCCGTTTTAATACCTGATTTATTTTCCAATTGTTTTTGCTCACATTCATTCATTTTCTTTGTCAAAATTGCCGATTTTAGTTTGTTAATTTTACATCCCGTTATTGCACCAAATTTTTCCAAGGTTCCAATAACCAATTCAATGCTCTCTAGAGGATCCTCCAAAAAGAAAATTAAATCGTCAGCAAAGGCTCTAGTCTTATATACCTGATTCTTAATTTTTGTACCTTTTATTTGATTGTTCAGTTTTATTTCTTTCAATAATAATTCTATAATTAGTAAAAATAAAAGCGGGGAAAGAGAAAGGGGACATCCCTGTCTCATTCCTCTTTTTATCTTAATAAATTTAGATTTTTCTCCGTTGATTCTAATTTGAGCTTTTTGGTCATTGTAAATTTTTTCTATCCAGTTGATAAAATTTGGACCAGCCTGGATTTTCTTGAGTACCTCTATCAGGGTAAACCAATTAACTGAGTCGAACGCTTTCTCTAAATCAACAAATAACAATCCCAATTGTTTGTCATTGTGGCGGTCATAATATTCCAAAATGTTTAATAATATTCTCGAGTTTTTCCTCATGAACCTTTGGGGTAAAAATCCCCTTTGGTCTTCGTCAAGTAGATCTTTAAGGCAGTTTTTCAGACGATTTGCCAATATAGTAGTGAAGATTTTGTAATCATTATTTAATAAGGAAATTGGGCAGAAATTCGCAGGTTCCAGAATATTTTTCCCCTCTTTGGGTAACATGATTATATCGGCCTCTTTCCAAGAGTTTGGGATGTTATCCTCTAAGGCTTTATTCATAATTTCTTGCAAAATGCCACTCAATTCGACTTTGAATGTTTTATAAAACCTTGCTGTCAGACCATCATTCCCAGGTGATTTTCCTAGTTTGCTTGAGTCTATTGCGTCCCAAATTTCTTGTATTGATATTGGGTTATTTAGAAGTGATCTTTGACTTTCTGATAATGTTCCAATACGTGACGAGGCAATATATTCTCCAATTTCTTCCTGGTTCGTCAATTGCTCTTTATATAAATACCTCCTTAATTTCTTCTTGTTGTGTAACAATTCCTTTATCCGAATTGATTCTATTGATCGCTTTTTTTCCTTCTCCTTTTTTAATTTATAGGCTAGCCATTTTCCTGATTTATTTGCCTGCTCAAAGTGTTTTTGTTTGGCCAGCTTAAGTTTTCTATTTAATTCCTCCGTTGCTTCAAGATCCAATTGTTTTTGTATCAATTAAATTTCTCCTTGTATTTTCTTATCATTTGGGCATTTTTGAAGTTCTATTTCTTTGTTTCTTAATAACTTATTCAATTCCGTTACTTTTTGTTTTTTTTGCTTTCGAAGTCTTATATTCCATTTTGAAAAAACCCTCTAATTACTGCTTTGCCTGCGTCCCATACCGTTGGCAATGGAACATCTTTTCCTTTGTTTTCGTTTATAAAATGTTGGAACACTGTCTTAAATTCTTCTATAATTTTCGCATCCTTCAATAAATCTTCATTTAAGAACCAATTATTTATTCTACTTTTTTCATTTAGATTTAAAGTTATAGGGTTATGGTCTGATATATCTCTATTAAGGACTTCCATTTTTGTTACTTCCTTAATTAAATTTTGTGAAACCAAAGCCATATCTAATCTCGATAGTGACTGATGCCTTTCAGAGAAAAAAGTGTAAGTTTTCTCTTGTGGGTATCAATGCCTCCATGCTGCTATCATACCCAGGTTTTCCAAAAGTTCAAAAAAAATTTGGGTAGTTTCCCTTGGGATTCTTTTATGTATTAACTTGGTAGATGTTTGGTAGATGAAGGGAATGCTGTGGATATAGTATATCTTGATTTCACTAAGGCCTTTGACAAGGTTCCCCATGACATTCTTGCAAACAAGCTTGTAAAATGTGGGCTAGACAAAGGAACTGTTAAATGGATCTGTAATTGGTTGACCGGCCGAACCCAAAGGGTGCTCAACAATGGCTCCTTTTCATCCTGGAGAAAAGTGACCAGTGGGATCCCACATTCTTTACTTCAGTCATCTTTTTCTCCATCTTCCCTGTATGTGTTTCCAAATTCTTTATTTTCCTGCTCATCTTGTTCATATCCTCATTTATCTTATCCAAACGTGATCTCACTTCATTCATTTCCATTCTCAATTCCTGTTTAACTTCTTCGCTTGATCTAAGAACTTCGGCATTTGTTTCTGCTTGTAATCTTTTCATCTCTTCCATCAAAGCTTCAAATGGGTCCGGAATTTTCGTTAAGGTCTCAGCTGATGATCTTCTATGGTTGAGGTTTGCCCCTTGACTTGAGGCAACCGCTTTCCAGGTTCCTGATGCCATCTTTATGGGGTGAGAGAGGAAACGTTAAAAATAAATCTATCTCTTGCTATTTCAGTTTGGGATTAGCTTTGACACACTGCCAGCCCCAGCAGATATTATAAAAATAATATGGAAGGTATTTGAAAGGTATTTATCAGAAAGGCTCTTAATTGGCTTTGTTTTATTCTTTATTTATTTTTAATGCTATTTTTTTGTTTTATTTTATTTTGTTTTGTTTTGTTTTGTTTTATTTTCTCAAATTAGTTACGTCAGTACTTCAATTTCCAAATTATTGTTGATATTAAGAGGGTTTAGCAATATTTTTTTCCTTTTTTTTTTAAACCCGGATCAATTAGTTAATTTATACTACTCTGTTAGTTCTATTAAGTTTAGTCAGAAAAGATACCTTTCTTTCCCTGTCTCAAGACAGCTCAGTTTATATCTAGTGGGCCAAGATTTTATTTGCAAACTTGCTGTAAGAAAGATAGTTTTAAATATATGTATTGGAAAGATTTCAAAAATTAACAGATTATAATTTTCAGTCTAGTTCTAGTAAGTTTATAGTCAAGAAATTTTCTTACACAACCCTATGTATTTCTATTAATTACCTAGTTGATTTAGCAAATCAAGAGAAAACTGTCACAAAATTAAAGACAAGACTAAAGATTTCTAGTGGAAATAGGGGGTTAGAGTCAGTAATTGGGGGTAATCTAAATAGCTGAATAACCTTTTGACCAAGTTTCCAATTGAGTAGTAACAAACCAACAAAAATCGTAGGGTAGTCAAGCTATGCGTTAATTTTTCCCTTCAACAATTGTTTCTACCTTCCCACCCTCTAATCACATTTATTCACATTTGTATCTGTTTAGTACAGTTATTAACACAACTACTGATACAATATTAAATTCAGAGTACAAACACAGTATTACAATGTAGCACTACTTAGTTCAATACAGAAGAAATAAACTATAAATTCTGAGGTGTTTGCCAGAAGTCCACAATTTAACACTTAACTGTAAGGTTGTTACCAACAAGTTCTGTTTTCCCCTTTCCTTCCCCTCGGCTTGTTTCCCAGTACCACTTAAGCAAACACTGATGTTTATCACACTATACTCTTATAGTGCTACTATTCCACTTTGACTGCTCTAGCTGCCTCCTGTTGCATTCTGGGATTTGCAGTTTTAAGGAGGGGTATTTAGAATTCTCTGCCTGAGAATTCTAAATACTCCTCCTTAAAACTGC
>NC_056522.1:259477139-259481405 GCF_019175285.1 Sceloporus undulatus
CGAGTCTCCTTCCTTGGAGGTCTTTAAACAGAGGCTGGATGGCCATCTGTCAGGGATGCTTTGATTTGGATTTCCTGCATGGCAGGGGGTTGGACTGGATGCCCCTAGTGGTCTCTTCCAACTCTATGATTCTATGATTCTATGATTCTATGACTCCAGCAGACTCTGTCCCAGTTTTTAAAAACTCACAACCTCTGTTCTGGCAGGTGTCTCTCCCCAGACACCCTGAGAAATGCTTCAGATCTTCTGTTCAATACACCAGAGGTAGAGAACTGTTGGCTGTCTAGATGTTTTAGCCTCTAATACCCATCAGCTCCCTCCCAGCATGGTGAATGGGAAGAGGTTCTGGGAACTGTAGTCCAAAACATGTAGTGTACTAAAATCTAGTTAAGGCTTTTCCAGATTGGTCTAAAGAAGTAGGAGTTCTCACAGTATAAGTTTTGTTGCCTCAGTGTCTACTGGTTTAATTTCTGTTGGGGGGGCACTGTTTGTAATGATTGCATGGATCTGCACTGGGAGTCGTCCAAAGGATTTAAAAAAAAATGGGGCATGGTTTGCTGATGTGGTTCTAAGATTTGAAGAACAATTTTCTCTTCTCTGAATTAAAATATTTTGTTATAGTTATAGCGTTATAGTGCAAAAGTGTCATTTCACTAATATACTATAGCACTTTCACTTTTATAAAATGTAAAGGGATCTTGTAGCGCCTTTGAGACTAACTTTGTGAATGAAATTGTAGCATGAGTTTTTCTAGATTTGTTCTCCTTCCTTGTTGCATCTGAGAAAGTAGATTAAGGGCCGAAGCCCTCTGGCTACTCTTGCCTCAATCAGGCTGGGATCATAGCGACCACATGGCCTGCTCCCAAAGTGGGCCACCATCATGCTCCAAAGCCAGTAACCGGCAGGAACAGATTAAATCCGCTCCTAAAAGGGCTACTCTTTCCAGTTTGGCACAGCCTTGCCATGGCTTCCAGCCACTTTGGGGCATGCATCATCTAAATGCCATACCCCCAAAGTGGTCAGAAACCGCTTTATTTGGCCCATCTCTTTTGGGCCTAAGTCTGCAAAAGCTTATGTTACAATGTCTTGAATTGTGAAAAATCATTGAAAAGTTTGCAAAAACTCTTACAATCTTTCCAAGTGGAGATAAAACTTTGAAAAATTTCACCTTTATTTAACCATACTGCTAAGAGGAATCTCCCCCTTGAGAGGGATCATTTTCACAAAAATGTCTCATTGGGTTTCCTGTACTGCATCTCATTGCCTTGAAATCATTTTGTGCCACCAGCCAGCATGTCTTCCCATGTACTGATTTCTGATAAGGAAAGAATGTGATTTAATCTTCCAGGGAAAAAATCTGAGCTTTCTAGCTATGCTAAAGGGAAAGCAGAAAGTAGGGGGTGCAGTGGGAGAGCAGGAGACATGATCAAATTACTAGCAGATATGATCTGAAGTAAACCTGGCATTTGAAAGAATGAGTCAGTGGCCCTGGTGATGCAGCCCAGTGACCAGGCAAGTGCTATTTCAAGCCGATGTTGCTCCAGCTCCAGTTTCTACTAAATAATGCAAAATGTGCACGACTACTTGGACAGAGTTGTAAGAACTGAGGCTCATGGGTTTACCTCCCTCCCCCTACACAGCTAATGGTATTTTTAGACATACCTGAAAGGTCAGGAGGCAGGCATCCAAATACTTGTTTAAGTGATGGTCAGTGTAGGCTAAAGAATGCACTGGGGAATGGTCAGGGAGCCACACTGGGCTGTATGTTGCCATCCATTTCACTATACTGTCATGCTGTGTTACAAATGCAGCTTTGCTTCTTGGCACTGAAACATTGCAATACAGGGCATTTTCACAAGCTGACCATGAGGAGGCCTTTTAGACCCTAGTCCTTTGCACACTTCTTTCAGAGTAAGTCCCAGTAAATAGGATGCCCCCTGAAAGGATGGAGCTACATGTTTGGATGGCATCACACACTTGTGTGTATTATGTGGTATTGTGCATGTAAACGCACAGATGCAAGATGGTTTCAAAGCAAAATATAAACAGAAAAACTTGGGGCAATTAAAGGTAAACCAAGGAAAGCATGGAGGCCATGTTTTGTGAATTCACTAGCGAGGCACAGATCTTTTAATCAGCCTCTAATTTATCTCTTTTTATAAAACCACATATTTTAAAATGGAGGTGTGGAGGGACTGAATAAATTGTCTTTATGCTTTGAGTGTTCATGCACCTGTTCTTGAATAACATTCTTTTTTTTTTTCCATCTCAGTACTGACATTTCTTAGAGAACCAGTATGACACAGTGGTTTGAGATTAGGCTATGACTCTGGAGATCAGGTCTGAATCCTCACTCAGCCAGGGAAACCTATTGGGTGACCTTGGGCAAGTCATACTCTCTTGGCCTCAGAGGAAGGCAAAGGCAAACCTGCCCTGAACAAATCTTGCCAAGAAAACCCTGTAATAGGTTCACCTTATGGTCACAAGTTGGGAACAACTAGGCAGCAAACAACAACAACAACTGATGTTTCATAGTGAACAATGAGCACAGTCGAACTTGGAGGCTGGGTTTTAACCCATATATATGCATGCATGTGACGGCAGGGACATCCACCACAGATTGAGATAATGCCTTGAGGTTCCATTGTTCAGACTTTTAAGATTACTACTATAGTCTTATGTGTTTTGACATTTTTGTCATAGCATCAGTGAAACAATAATAAAAGCTTGAAAGACTTAACTGTCAAGAGATGGATGGACAGAGTGTGGTCCCTGGCACTCTTTAAAAAAACTGTCATTCAGAATTTATTTTTAAAAACACAAGTATATTGAAAAAATGACACATTTGAGGCAACTTGATTGTCATTTGTTTTATTTGCTCATTAAGAAATATCCCCTGACTGCTCACCATCCTCACAACTTCAATACTGGAAAAAATTCACATTGATCATCTCAAAATGACTCAATGTATCTAAAATATATATCCAAGCTATTACGGCTTTATGGCCTTTGATCTATTTTTACTGCTCATCTTCTCTGTGTACTTTGTTACTCCTCATATGTTACTATTCTTAATTGATATGTCATTTTAACATTTTTTACATACATTAACTGCAGCAACACTATATGTGATCGAGAGGGTGGTTGCAATCCAGCTTCAATCGATCTTGGACGAAACGGATTATCTAGACCCATTTCAAACCGGCTTTCGGGCGGGTTACGGGGTTGAGACTGCTATGGTCGCCTTGGTCGATGATCTCCGTCTGGGCATCGACAGGGGAAGCGTGTCCCTGTTAGTGCTCTTAGACATCTCAGCGGCTTTCGATACCATAGACCATGGTATCCTTCTGGAGCGCCTGGTAGAGGTGGGAATCGGGGGCACTGCGCTCCAGTGGTTCCGATCCTACCTCTCTGGGAGGTTCCAGATGGTGCAGCTGGGAGACGTGTGCTCCAATAAGAGAGCCCTTACATCTGGGGTCCCTCAAGGAGCCATTCTGTCTCCCATGCTCTTTAACATTTACATGAAACCGCTGGGAGAGATCATCCGGAGACATGGGGCTCGGGGTTATCAGTACGCTGATGACAGCCAAATAGTCTTCTCTATGTCTCCGACTGATGCAGTGACCGGGGATGGCATTTCTCCTCTCGTGGCCTGTCTGGAGTCAGTAATGGGCTGGATGAGGGAAAACAGACTCAGTTTGAATCCAGAGAAAACGGAAGTGCTAATGATAGGTTCTCCTGGCCCGGGGACGGCAGTGGTTCCACCTGTCCTGAACGGGATCATGCTTCCTGTGAAGGACTCAGTACGCAGTCTGGGGGTGCTCCTTGACTCATCGCTCCACCTCACATCCCAGGTGGATGCGACGGTCAAGAGCACCTGTTATCAGCTTCGGCTGATACGCCAACTGCGTCCCTACCTGGGCCAGAGGGACCTTGAAACATTAGTACACGCTCTGGTAACCTCTCGTTTGGATTTCTGCAATGCGCTGTACATGGGGCAACCTTTGTACCATACCCGGAAGCTGCAACTAGTGCAGAATATGGCAGCAAGACTGGTCACTAATACATCTAGGGCCAGTCACATAACACCGGTCTTAAAAGACCTCCATTGGCTGCCTATTCGCTTCCGGGCGCAATACAAGGTGTTGGTTATTACCTATAAAGCCCTAAATGGCTTGGGCCCAGGGTACTTAGAGGACTGCCTCTCTCCATACAATCTGCCCCGCACACTCAGATCAACAGGGCAGCAACTGCTAAGAGTTCCAG
>NC_056522.1:259481505-259483111 GCF_019175285.1 Sceloporus undulatus
AAGTGTGGTGGAGTCTCCTTCTTTGGAGGTCTTTAAATAGAGCCTGTATGGCCATCTGTTGGGGATGCTTTTACTGAGATTTTCTGCATGGCACGGGGTTGGACTGGATGGCTGTTGTGGTTTCTTCCAACTCTATGATTCTATGATTACAATCTAGGGGACAGTAAAGCAATTGTGGATTCAGCACTAAAAGATTATTTCTGGGTTATTTCTTTTTCTTTTTGGCCACATTATTCCCTCCTTCCCATCCCACACAACTTTTAATGTGCTTCTCTCTCCACCATGTTCTCAACCACTTCAGTTTATTAGACATATCTTTTCCCTGTTTCCATACTAGTGACTGGTACACTCTGAAATTTGTTTTCAGTAAAGTGTCATTATTATGTTTGTTTTACTTGGGAACCAAAGACAATGATCGTGTATACTTTTCATTCTGCAAAATGTTAGTATTTTGAGAACAACATGCTATGTGACCATGAAAAAAAGCACATGACATTTAAAATAAAATTCACAATGACAATAATTATATGAAAAATAATATTGCAGTAATTCAAGAATGGCTTCTTCTGCTAAGACTCAACACATGTGGAGCACTGTGTGCTCATTTTATTTGTTCACTTATCATACCCGGAGTCCTTTGCTAACATAAAATAAGTGTTCCTATTTTCAACATCTACAGTTGGAGGGCATGTTATCACCTCTCCTAGAGAGAAGTGAAACTGCCAGGATGCTTGTGGATGTGTTAATTCATTTAACTTGCCAAATTTACAATTGTTCATTACTTGACACTGAGACTGACCTAAAAAGTTATACTGATGGAGTGGGGGAAATTTAAATTTAAATACTGACTGGGTAGCAGTCTCTCCCCAGCTCCCATCACTCTTAATTCTTTCTCCCCCACATTGCTGGGGGCCATTCACAATATTCAGCATCTCTGCTTTCATTCAGCTTCTTTGCTGCTTTTATTTCCTCACAGAAGATCAGCTTTACTTCACATACTCTAGTGTCTTTGCTTGGCTTCACATAACCCTTGGCCATCACATGACAGCGAGCTACTTCCTCACAAGCTTTTGCTCTTTCCATTCATTGCATACAGTGCAGCCTCCCACTGTACTACATGTCTTGTTCACTGATGCAAATTTTTCATTTCATCTCTCACTATAGGTGTTAATTTACTTAGCACTATTAAAGTGAGAGTTACTGTCATCAGTTACTGCTGCTGTGAAGGGTCATTTTACATACGGTACATTCAGGTTTTAATTTAATTGTCACAGACTGTAGTTTCTGCACTCCATACCATTTAACTCTAATTTATATTAGTTCCCCTTTGCACCCACATGAATATATATCTGACAACTGAGGATCACACACTATATATCTGGTGAAGTAGGTTTTTAACTTATGAAAGCTCATGACATAATTATAGGTGTTAGCCTTTAGTATTAGGTACCACAGGATTCTTCCCTCTCATTCTCCCCATTCCTTGTTGTGACAGACTAAACAGCTATGGAGGCACATTATCTAGAATGTGGCTTGGAATACATGAAGGATCCTGTGTGTTACAGTGGTTAAAATATTTCCAGGGATGTAGCCAAGGGGGGGGGGG
>NC_056522.1:259483211-259492472 GCF_019175285.1 Sceloporus undulatus
AACACTCCAATCCGTGAATTTCACGGGGGCAGCCGGGTTATGGCAAGCCTACGTAGGACCTATGCATCATTTAAACAGCATACCTCCAAAGAGACCTGAAGCAGCTTTATTTTGGCAGTCTGTAACAGGCCTCAATCTACCTGTAATGCACCTTTCCTCTTTTCCTATTAATATTTGCTTTTCCCCAACACAATTATTGTGTATGGTTTGATTATTGTGTGTTCGATTCCCCATTTGAAATAGCTCCATGTAATTGTGGGGTATTGAGACCACTCTGCATCAGCAAACTACTGCCAACATCCCTTGCAAGCAGGTATTTTCAGAAAATGCATTAGTTTATACATGTGTCTGAATATATACTTATTAACAGCAAGCAATCAGGAAAAATGGAAAAAAGAGATCTCAATCTATTATTGGTTGTTGGTGAGGTAACTGGGTGGAATCATGGCAAAGATAACAAATTCCATGAGACATGTTAGGTAAGATTTTAAACAAGCTGAAGCAGGTGCATAAGAGAGTGCAGGAAAAGATCAAAGGTGTATGTTCTATCAGTAGTGATTCAATGCTTCGTTATTTTCTTAAGACAATACAAAAGGGGATATGATGTTCTATAAAGCATTGCGTGCTGGACTACGACTCTGGAGACCAGGGTTCAGTTTGCTGCTTGGCCATAGAAATCCATTGGGTGACCTTGGGCAAGTCACACTCTGCAGACTCAGAAAAATGCAGACACCCACCCACCTCCCTGAACAAATCTTACAAAGAAAATCCTGTGATAGGTTTGCCATAACTCAGACATGCCTTGTAGGCACACAACAACAACAACAAAACACGAAGAAGCCTAGCTATTTAGATTAAAGAAGGCTGTGGATTCAAGAATGATTGCCATATACTCACTAGACATTGTCAGAAATAGTCTTGGAGGGGGGGGGAATGCTGTACACATTGAAAGCGTGACATTCTGGGAGGTGGGAATCCCTGGATCTGTTTTGGGAGGAAACAACTTCACTGAGTTAGATAAACCCTGGAAGGCTATCTTCTGGTTAGAGTATCTTTAAAAAGGACATAGAACTTATAAGGTGACTGAAGGGCCCTCACCATTTTGTTTGTACCTGGGTTTGTGATTTTCATTGTAGCTCAGCTGTGAGAATTGTGCAGCATTTCAGATGATGTTGAAATGTAACTCCCAGAATTCCTCACCATTGGTTATTTGGTCACTGGGAATTGCAGTCCTACAGCATCTGGAGGGCTGCACAGCCCCCACTTTAATGCAGCTGTTTATTCAGGCTTACACTCATGAAGAGCTCTGGCTCCAATGAAAAACTGGAAAGTTCCAAATGGCCTTTTAAATAGGCTTGAAGATTGGGCATATGAAGAGATGAGCGCAAGTACATGGATGGTTATCACACCACAGAAGAACACAGCACCCATCCCAAAGCCAAAGTAGTGTGAATTCAAAAGAAATTATCATATGAGTACATACTCTTCATAGTCTAGAATTCGAATTAGCATTCCTGTACATGCGCAGTGAGGGCAGAATCAGATCATGACCTTTTTACACTTCCAGCGGGGCTTGCTTCCGGTTCCCGTGGTTTTGCCTTGTTTCACGTTATTTGTTCATTCATTACCCTTTATTTCACGTTATTTAGGCAATTCATGTCATTTGTTCATTCATTACCCTTTATTTCATGTTATTTAGGCAATTCATGTTATTTGTGAATTCATTACCCCTTATTTCACATTATTTTGGCAATTCACCAGTTCAAAATCAGTCCAAAGCAACCTTGTACTTGGTTTGAGCATTGGACTATAACTCTAAAAGGCAAGGATCGAATCCCACTGGGTGACCTGGTACAAATCACACTCTCTCAGCCACCTCAGAAAATGGCAATGACAAACCCCATGTGAATCAACCTGCCAAGAAAACCCTGTGACAGGGTCGCGAGAGAGAGAACCCTGGCCAATCCCTTCCCCCCAGTTGGTGAGGATGAGTTGCAAAGAGAAAGAGCCAGAAAGGGCTGAGAGGAGGAGAGAGGGAGGCAGTGTGTGTGTGTGTCCGTGGTGAGGGCTGCTTCATCCCCAAAACAGCTCCAGAATTACTCTGAGGGGAACTTTGCGAGGCTGAGAGAAAAGTCCCCCATACCCAGAGGGAGGGAGGAAAGGCAGACTTTGGTGCCGGTCTTTTAACTTTTTGGGGAGGCCAAAGCATTTTCCCTTCCTCTAGGCAGCACAATCGCCTTCACTTTTCCCGCCCCTTTGTTCCCAGAGGGAGCAACCAGGGAGCACAGGAGAGAAAATTGCAGCCAGCAAAGGAGCTTGGGAACTGTAGTCTGATTTGAAGGCAGTCCAAAGACGACTGAGACATGCATTCCATACTTGCCAAATTCAAATTGAACACAACTTTGGAGTAGAACAGGATTTGTAAATTCTATATTTCCCCGAATTTACATGTCTCTTGGTTGACCCTGGATTGGGTTAGAATTGACTTAGTATTGACTTTGATTATGTGTGATATCCTCCCACGCAAAAAACGTGAATCCACATGATTGCACCCGGGATCACACTGCATTGACCTTCCAATTTCCCCGTGCAATAACGTCCCTAGCATTATTGCCCTTTCTAATAAGTCATGCTTTCTCATGATATGGCCAAAGAACGATAGCCTCAATTTAATCATCTTGGTTTCCAGGGAGATTTCAGGGTTGATCTGTTCAAGGATCCATTATTTATCTTTTTGACTGTCCACAGTATCCTCAGCACTCTTCCCCAGCACAACATATAAAATTAGTTGATTTTTTTTCTTGCCTGTTTTCCCCACTGTCCAGCTCTCACATGGATAGACGATTCTAACTTTAGTGTTCAGTAGTATATCTTTATTCTTTAGGATCTTTTCTAATGCTTTTATGGCTGTCCTTTCTATTCCTAGTCTTCTGATTCTTGACTACAGTCTCCATTTTGAACAATGTTTGATTCAAGGTATGGGAAATGGAAATCTTTATTTCAGTTTCCTCATTGTTTAGGTTGCATTTATAGATATTCTAAATGATCATTATTTTTGTTTTCTTTATGTTTAACAATAAGCCTACTATGGCATAGTGGTTTGAGCATTGCATTTTGACTCTTGAGACCAGGATTTTAATCCCAGCTCGGGCATGTAAACCTGCTGGGTGACCTTGGGCAAGTCACACTCTTTCAGCCTTAGAGGATGGCAATGGCAAACCCTTTCTGAAGAAACTTGCCAAGAAAACCCTGTGACAGGTTCACCTTAGGGTCAACATAAGTTGGAAAGACAACAAGTCTACCATTGCACTTTCTTCTTTGATTTTTCTTTATAGTTGTTCCAAGTCTGTGAGGTTTTCTGCTAGCAGTATGGTATCATCCACATATCCCTTCTTCCTATTTTCACTCTTCCTTCTTCTAAGTCTAAACCTGCTCTTTGTATAATATTTTCTGCATACAAGTTGAACAAGTAGGATGATAGAATGCAGCCTTGCCTGATCCTTTTGTCAACTGGGAGCCATTCTGTTTCTTCATATTCTGTTTTAGGACATTCTCTGTTGTCGCTCCAAAAATCTGGAATGACCTGCCGGACGAGATCCACCATCTAATATCTGTGGAGGCCTGTAAGAAGGCAATAAAAACCGATCTCTTCCCGCAGGCCTTCCCAAACTGATCTCCTCAGAATTTTCACTCTCCATTTGTTTAGCTGTACCCACCGGACTTTGATCTTGATTTATTTTATTAACCATTTTATTGGGAATTGTTTTTAATGGTATTTTAGGGTGGGAGGGAGTGGGGAAACTAGGATCTAATATGTCCTGTTGTGCTTTTATCTATTGATAGTCATGTTTGATTTTATTGTTTTTGTTTGTTGTTACCCGCCTCGATCCAATACAGGGAGAGGCGGGATACAAATTATTGTTGTTGTTGTTGTTGTTGTTATTATTATTATTATTATTACTCTCATCCTAAATACAAATTTCTCATCAAGACTATCAGATGTAATGACACTCATTTCTTTACGAGCATTTCATAGCTTTTAGTGATCTATGCTCTCAAATGCTTTGCTACAGTCTATAAAGCACACTCTGTTCCCCCACCCCACCCCTTGAATTCCTTGGTACGGTCCATTTGCCATTGTATGTTTGCAATGTGGCTTTTAGTGATTTCCATCTGCACCTCTTAGATTTCTCTCTCCATGTGTGATTGGAGTCTATGTTGCAGAAGTATGAGCACAATTTTGCTTGCATGGGAAATTAATGCTATGGTTGCTGCAGTCTTATATGTCTCCTTTTTTGTGTGGATAGGAATGTATAGTTATTCCCATCCACACAGTGTTGGCCACTGTCTTGTTTTTCGTACTTGTTAGCATATTTTAGTTATCAGTACAGTTGATTCTTTCTTTGTGGTTTGTAGCACTTCAAGTCAAATGTCATCTACTTCTGATGATTTATTCTCTCCAGTTTCTCTTGGTGCAGCTTCCACTTCACTTTTTAGAAATTGAGGTTCATCTTCATATGGTTCCTTGTTCCGCGTGTCCTTCATTTTTTTCATCTCTTTTATATAACTCTTCTGTGTATTGCAGCAAATGTTGCATAATGGCCATTTAATACCAGCTTGCATGGCCTGGGTGCACACAGCTCTATCACTTCCTAGTAATGTAATTGTGATAACATTTTCGATTACTTTTGAATAATATTTTTGCTTTCACAAGCTGTACTCTCCTCTTCAGACTTTATCACACCAGGCTCATAAAGTGCCCCAATTGCATTAGTCTAGAAAATGCACACGTATTGGGTTGGGGACAATTATTTTTACACAGCTTTTCCAAATTGCCATGATGTTGCTTCTGTCCTGGCCTCTATCTTCCCAGGGACGTAGCTAGGATTTTAGGAAGGGGTGGGGGGTTCCAGACTAAGTCCACCATTATTGGGGCTTGGGTGAGGGGGAGCGGGCACACCATTCATTTTCTATGGAAGGGGGGTCAGCCCAAGAACAAACCCACCCTTGCTCGTCCCTGAAGGTGGCATAAGGGGACTCTTTGGTCGCCATTCTCGTTTAGAGGCAGCGCAGTCAGGTCTTTGGGAAGCATACCAATCTGTTGTTTCCAATAAGTTCTTCCCAGATGTCATGAGAGTTCGGGGCAGATTGTGACGGGAGAGGTGTTCCCACAAGTAACTTGGGCCCAAGTCATGTAGGGCTTTAAAGGTGATGAACAACGCCTTGTATTGTGCCCAGAAGCTAATGGGCAGCCAGTGAAGCCATTTTAACACAGGTGTTCTGTGGTCCGACATAGATGTGCTGGTGACCAATCTGGCTGCCATGTTTTGAACTGATTGAAGCTTCCAAACTTGGTACAAGGGTAGCCCCAAGTAGAGAGCATTACAGAAATCAAGATGAGAGATTACCAGTGCAAGTAGCACTGCTTCAAGGTCCCTTCAGTCCAGGCAAAGGCGCAGCTAGCGTATCAACTGCATTATTCCTCTGGAGGGGAAAGGAAGGTGGGGCTGCTGCTGGAGGGCTCTTGTTCACCCCCTTGGACCTTGGTCTGCGGGCCCAGTTCTGTTTAGCATCTATCTATCTATCTATCTATCTATCTATCTATCTATCTATCCATCCATCCATCTATCTATCATCTATCTATCTAGTGTTCCTTCGTGGAGCGTTAGCATCCATGTTTGTGTGTAGCTCCATGCTTTCCTTCAGAAAGGGTGATGTCTTCCACACAGGAAGACCGATGTCTCTCTCTATGGTCATTTGGTCAGAGTGACTGTCAGAAGAGGCCCCTTCCCATACCCTTCCCTTTTCTGGGGGTCAATAAGCTTCATTGCCCTTTGGTCTCTGTCCTCTGCCTCGCTCTGCTCTCTCCAAGCATAGAAGCAGAAACCAGGTTATGCCACTAAAGAGGTTTTTACTTCTGGCTTACACACAGGAGACTCAGCTCTAGGGACTCTACTACCAAGGATAGTTTTCTCTGTCAGTTAGTTATTTTTTGTAGAACCCAGATGAAGCAATGAACTGGTGTCTTTTTTCCTGCCAACGCACCTGGATTATTGACCAGATTTTGACCAGATGCCTCTGGAGCCCATGCTTGTTGCTCTGTTGCTGCCGCTAGACTGCTTTAGCCACAAATGACCAAAGCCACCACTCTTACAGGCCTGGCCCCGGCTGGATGACCGTGAGGCCCTCTGTGTGGGGCTGCCCTTGGAGAACCTGCGGGGAGCCTCATTCGGTCCAGAGCTACTGGTTTTGACTCACGAAGCCCAAGGCGGTTCAGGCCCAGGTGATCTGGAGGTCTGTATTCTCCCAGAATCCCATCACAGGCTGAGACCACACTGGAGGAATAACCCAGTTTGGCACCACTTTTCAGCATCCTGGCTCAAGGCTATGGAATTCTGGGCGTTGGTATGTTGTGGAGTCCTGCTCCGCTCTGGGCCCACAACAAACTCCAACTCCCAGAGTTCCATAGCCTCTGAGTTAAGGCTGTGCCAAACTGGTTCATTTCTCCCGTGTGGATGCAGCCGCTGAAGCCTTTCCCTCCCTCCCGCCATGGACCCTGGGCCCAGGAGGGTCAGGGCCTTCTTTACCTTGAATCAGAGAATCGTAGAAGAGTTGGCAGACCCCCTAAGGGCCCTCCAGCCCCAGCCCCTTCCCCTGCCTTCCTGGAGGGGCTTTTCGGCGTGGCCTTTGACCCTGAGGAAGGCTCCGAAAGGAGGAGGGCCACCTGAGGCGGGCTGGCTTGGCCCCAGGGTCCTATCCGGCCTTCAAGGGGAAACGGGGGCGCCACTCTGGGGCCAGGCCAGGCCAGGGTCCCCTCGCTCAGCAGGGAGGGGGTGGGCTCCGGCGCTGCCCCTCCTGCCACCTCGCCCTCAAGACAGCCAGCCATGGGCCTCGGAGGGGGTCTCGGACCCTCACGGTCGGACCCAACTGCCCCTGACCCTCACTGTCCAGGGCCCCAGGGCCCGAGGGAGGGGCCCCCAGAGCAGTTGCCTGGCAGGAGGAAGGGGCTCCCCTGAGGGCCATTCCTGTCCCCCCACAGTCTCTGGGGAGGGAAGTGGCACCCCTTCTTTCCCATAACCCCCCATTCTCAGAGCAGGCCTCCCCTCCCCAGAAAGGAGCCCCGCCTGGCTCTCGGCAGGGCCTCTGCCGAGGTCTTCTGGACCCCCCCATAAGCCTCTGCAGGGGTTCATCCAAAGGGCTCCCCCGCTGCCCCTTCAAGGGGGGGTCTTCAGCCACCAGCCAAAGGAGGGGAGGCCACCCAGGGGCCTCCCTCGGGGTCTCTCCAGCAGCGGGGATGCTGCCTGGATGGAGCTCCGGGCAGGGACATAGCTAGGATTTTAGGAAGGGGGGTCCAGACTAAGTGCCACCATTATAATGGGGCTTGGGTGCGGCGGCACAGCAGCACTCACCATTCATTTTTCTCCGAGGAAGGGGGGGTCCGGACCAAGAACCCCCCCCCCCCGGCTACGTCCCTGATCTTCCACATGCTGGTCTGCATAACTCCATCTCCCCATCCTATGCCTTTTCCAGCATGCCTTCTGGTCTGTATTTATTTTTATTTTTAGCACTATTTTGCAGTCATGGCAATCCATTAAGTATAAACAAACAAACAAATAAACAAAAACTTTTTAAAAAGCAAACAGCCTGCTTGGGAATAGTGTGGGGGAGAGGAGTATAATCACTCCCACTCACACCACATGACTGCATATTGGAACTACTTCATAAGGAATTTACCACACTTGCTCAATAGTTGAAAAGCATTACAACTGGGAAGTATTGACAAGTTTTGCCTGTCAATGAAAAGGAGTACTCCAGCAACAGATTGATTATCGATCAGCTACAGGACAGACACAGCGTCATGTGATAATGTACAGCCACAGACACTACTATCCTGCTCTAAGTCCACTTTTCAAAAGTTGTGTGATAAAAAGTCCTCGGAAAAGCATAACCACATGGTTCCTTTGTTCCAGGCAAGTGGCCAAGAAAGTCTAGTCATGATCCTGTGTGTTTCCAGGCAAAATCAATGACTGATATTGTATTCTGTGTTGCTGGTATTTTATTCCTATTTACATCTGACTTGTAGTCTCGTTTGTGTTTCCATTGTTACTTAGCATTTCATATGTTTAATGCATATTCTTACAAAGAATTTGAGTTACTAGATGGTTTGAAATGTATCAGTTCAATACATGAAATCATGATGTTCAATGAGGACAGATATAGAAACAAAAGGTGATGTAGCAACACAGACAGGCACTCACATATAAACTGGAAACTAGGTGACTTGTTTCAGACTTGGTGGCAAGTGGGTGAAATAACTATGGTAATCATGACAGGAGGACTCCAACTAAGACATGATGATTAGTGGGTGGCAGAAAAAAGGTATTCTGCCTGAAAAGAGTAGGCAAATATTGACCCTGCCCTCTATAGCCTACCAGGTGCTGGACTGCACCTTCTCAGCTCTAAAGACTGCTGTATTAAGCAGGGAACTCAGAAGAAGACCTATATTCATATTCGTACATGAACATGAATGTGAATATGAATTCATATTCACACATGAACCTCACTCTATACTCGTGTTTTTCCCCATGATGCCAGTTGAGAAATTTTTGACCACAAGCAGACGCCTTCTTCAAAACTGGTTTATATGTTTAAAATAATGTTATGTGTTGTATTTTAATCTGTTGCTATTATTCTTTTTGATCCATGAGGAGAGGCAGGTAAGAAATAACAGGGATGATGATGATGACGACGACGACGACGATGACGAAAACTTCAGGGCAGCAAGATCAGGAACTGGCGGGAAAGGACTAAACTAAAGCATACAGGGAGGTAAGGGAGCAATGGCAGAGTACATGCAATTCTATTTTCCTTTAAATGAAGAGAATTCTTGTGCCAAAAAACATTTTCCCCCTATATTTTTGTTAGTTATTTACACCTAACACAAAGTAAAACAGCATATATTCCACAAATTACACATATGGGCAAAAATAAACATATTTATAAAAATTTACCAATAAACTATGAACTAAAAGCTTCTCAAATGACGAGATGTCAGCTTAAATGTCATATTTTTAGTAAACTTTTCTTAGGAGTTTATCACACTAGGGAGATCCTGAAGAAAAACGGGATTTAAAAGAGATTTAAAGCAAAGAAAAAAAACAAAACAAACAAACAAAAAAAAAACCCACAAATGCAGGAACTTTATCAGATGATGTCACAGTTAAATAACACGAAGTTAAACTGGAGGTAAAGTAGAGAAAA
>NC_056522.1:259492497-259565486 GCF_019175285.1 Sceloporus undulatus
TTTTGGGCTGTCCATGGATCCTCAGGACTCTTCATCACCACTTGAATGGACTGATTTTCTTCCTGTGTTCTTCTTAGCTGTCACATCCATACATGCCAAGACTCTTTGACTCTTCTCTGTCGTGTATCCCTCAGATCCAGACCACAGCCAAGGCTTGTAGATTCTTTTTGTACAATATTGCCAAAATCCGACCATTCTCTCCGCCTCTACTGCCAAGATCCTGGTCCATGCCCTAGTGATCTCACTACTGGATTACTGTAACTCCTCCTGGCTGGGCTTCCTCTTTCTCACCTCCATCCTTAATATCTGTCCAGCATTCAGCTGCATGCATTATCACTTCCACCACCACTCTGACCACATCTCTCCTGTGTTGGCATCCCTTCACTGGCTCCCTCTCCCTTTCCGCATTCGTAAGCTCCTGCTGTCGACATTCAAAGCCCTCCATGGACTTATCGACCTTCTTTCTCCTCACCTTCCCATCAGGCCCTCCGTTCTGGTAGTCAAGGGTTCCTGTCTCAGCCCCGGGTTTCCTCTGCCCCATCCCGGATTTGCCCCTTTTCACTTGCTGCCCCTCACTCCTGGAACCTTCTTCCTCCACAAGCAAGAGCCATCACTTCATTAACCAGCTTCAAAACGGAGTTGAAAACCATCCTGTCAGAGAAGCCTTCCCAGGCATTGCATAATTGTCGCTTACTGATGTTCTTTTGTTGCCTGTTTATCGAACCATTTCCTGTATTGCTATGTATTGTATATGTTTATCCTACTTGAGATATGTATTTTCCCTGGATGAAGATTAACCTTCCATTTTGAGCCAAGCCCTCCCTCCAGTCCATCTGCCTTGGTCCAGGCCTCGGAGGTAGAGAGGAACTGCTGGACCTCTTACCTCTCCCTCCACCACCTCCTTCTCCTTCTGTCATGTCTTTTTAGATTGTAAGCCCGAGGGCAGGGACCGTCTAACTAAAAAGATTGCATGTACAGCGCTGTGTAAATTTACAGCGCTTCATAAATAAAGGTTAATAATAATAATAAAATAATAAGAAAAACCACGATAGTTTCGCTTTAGTTTCACCATAAATCGAGAAATTTCGTAAAGGCACACAACACACATAGTGTTTTGAGTGTTGGATTATGACTCTGGAGACCTGGGTTCAAATCCCCACTCTGTCATGGAAACTGACTAGGTGTCCTTGGGCAGGTCACACTGTCTCATCCTCAGAAGAAAATGAAGGCAAACTCCCTCTGAACAAATTTGCCAAGAAAACCCCATAATAGTTTGCCTTAGGGTCTCCATAGGTCAAAAACAACTTAATGATGCACAGGAATGACAACCCTAATTTTGCCCTAATAGCTATATCCCTGGGCACACCAGAGTACTCCCTATTCAGTCAGTGATGCTGAAGATGCACACCTGCCCAGCAGCTCCCTGCCTATGGTTGCATGCCTAGGGAAGCAGCTGGACTACTTCCACCACCTCCTGTAAATACACTGACAGAGAATTACAGCTTTGTCATCTAACAAAGCTCTGTAGTCCAACAGAATGGAATAACCAGAGGGACCCAGAAGTATGATGGGGATTATGCAGCCAACAGTTCTCTGCAGCAGCCTCGAACCCTTCATGGTGTGTTGTTTGAGCCTTAAACTGAGGAAGAAAATGGAGCAAAAGTTGTGCTCATGAATCTGTTGAACAAAATAATTGGGAAGTTTTCTGGCATGATAGGATTATGTAAATTATGCATTTTCCAGTGGTTGCTCCATTTCTGACATAATACTTTTTTGTAACCTTACAGAGGGTCATACATGAAATAAAATGTTAAGACTCATCACAGTTTATCCTTCTCCCGTTCCAACTATTGTAGAGTGACTGAAGACAGTGGCTCAGTCTCAAGGCATTTGGGCCTTGCACATAGCAAACAATCAATGCATTGATAACGTGCTTAAACACTGCAAAATGCTTTATAATCCTTCCTGTACACAGTTTCTGAGAGGTAAATTCCACTAATACACTCCCAGGTTATCCTGTATTAAGACTGCAGCCTTAGCTTTCCTTTTATTTTGTCCCAAGACCAACAACAATGTAACATCATTCATCATTACTGGTCTCCCTTTCTGTACAAGGATTGAATGGCAATTGATGCAGCTACTTAGTATGACCTGACTACAGGGACAGCTCTCTATCCTCATTTTGGATCATTGGAGTGGTGACATGATGCCCATCACCCATGCTCCAACATCAAGTGTCCAACCTTGTGTGTTGACTGCTTGAGATAAAATACAAATCCTCTCTGTACTCCCACTCAGAGCTTCTCTCTACCAGCTTGTACAAATTTTACAGTCACTTGTCCCTCTCCTTTGTGTCAAACTGTTTCATAGAGACCACAGAAAAACTACTTTTGTGGACTACAAATCCCAGCACTAGTTGGTGGCTTCTTTTAGCTCCATTCTAAACAGTAACCTTTCCCAGCTCTGGTTTCATACACAAAAAGTGAGCTCTTCCTAATCTATGGTTCTCTCATAAACTAAAATGAGACACACAGACTCTTCAACATCCAAGCTGCCTCATCTCTGCAACACATCTCTTGCTTTGCTCTTGTCTCTTTAGGTGCTTCCAGAGCAAGAAGAATGTGGCCTTCTCCAAAGAGAGCCACCATCCTCTGGGTTGCTCCAGTGAAACCAAAAAACCTGACTCGAGTTAACTTACAGTACATAACCTTTGCAGACTTGGCATCTCAGATTCCTAATACTATTGCTCTGCAACTCTGATTTGCATTGGAAATTAAATAAAGTAATACTTATATCTACAAAACTGATCCCACATTTCTGTACATTTCCAGTATCTTTTGCCATGGAGACTGGGCCAAATTTTATCTGTTGTATATGTTTAGTGATGAAAAGTGGAAAAATTGCAGTCTTGTACAATAACTGTTTTTTGGCCACACATAATCTTTCTTTGATAATTTCTCAGACTGAGTTTGACAAACTCAGCATCTTTGACGATTTTCCAGACTAACAATATGTTGGAATACATTTTTGCTAGGAGTATACATCTTTGCCTATTTCATTCTCTCACACATGAATGTATGATTTCAGAAGGTGTCCCCCTGCTGGGTGAGGTGTTTGCATATTTTTGGCTGATTTCTCACATTTTGGCACCATGAAAACTTATTTTGTGTAAAAGTCCATTTTTGTATTTGTACAAATAATGCAAATTCACATAATATTCTGCAACATTTAATGTGGTTTTGTTACTGATGGTAGAAGACAAGAAGCTATACTGAATATATCCACTACCTAGTCACTGGCACTCTTATTTCAGCAACTTCTGTACATAACAGCCCAACATTTTAGCAGTTTACCATCATATTCATATCCTTGTAGCAACTGAACTAGAAAGATCTAAATTTTCAGAAAATTGAATTTTATACCCAGTACTATACTCTATGTTTGCTTTAAATATCAGCAGAATCACAAATGAGCAGACACAGAGTTGTGGCCTCTAATTCCTCCATCACAGTGTACTGTGTACTGTGTACTGACACATTCCTCAGACCTGCCTGTTCCAGTATCTAACACAGCTCCAGTATCTTAAATTTATGTCTTCAGAGATGTTTTCTATAATGGTATTTTTTTCCATCCTAGAGCCAAAGGGCTGTGTAAGTTGTGCAACCTGGACATCACCTTCCTTTACCACTCCTAAAACACTGTGCCACACTACATTTGACAACCATGTCCTGCTAATTACAGTCAGAGAATGTCTGCAATATCAGAGACAGAAAGGGCACTTTCCTGGCTGAAGATGTTAAAGAGTAACACGACTAAGAAAGCAAAAGACAAAAGCAGGGAGGACATATGTGTAGCTGCCTCTTCTACCCATTCTTATTATTGTCATCATTTTATTTATTTATATCCCACGTTTCCCCAAAGGGCTTACAAATTATTAAAGCCAATACAGATCAAAAATGTATAATAACATACATAAAAACATGTATATACCATATATACTCATGTATAAGTCGAGAAATTTATGCCCAAAAATTGACCCCTAAATCCCAGGTTGACTTATTTAGAAGTAAATATGATAATGTGACAGCAGCTCTTTCAGATTGCCCCATACAGTCAGGACACCAGTTTCCTTCTCTTTTGAGCCAAGCAGAAAGTCTGGGGTGATTAACTGCTTTTAAACAAACAGAGTCCTTCTTCCACCCCAGCTGCCGCTGTTTGGGGAGTGAAGGATGAAACAAAAGCTGAAACAAAAACTTCAGTTAAAAAGCCTCTTGCCATGGGCAGACATGCACACAGTGAAAGAGCTCCCAACTTTTAACCTTGACTTATCTGTGGGACATGGCAAAATCCATAATTTTGGCCACCAAACCTGCCTTTGACTTATACATGAGGTTGACTTATAGTCAAGTATATACAGTAAGTTTGTTATTTTAAAAACAGTTGAATAGTCTATATTGTTAAAACAAATTCACATTAAAACAGTATTTTTAAAATTCAACAATGCATAGTTAAAAGCTCATCACAGGCAATTCCTAAAAGCCTAACAGAATAGGAGAGTTTTGACTTGCCAGTACAGGGAAAACAAGGAGGGAACTATCCTAAATCCCCCCTTCCCAGGGATGGAGTTCCAAAGCCTAGGAGCAGCTACTGAAAAGGCCCTCTCCCTTGTTTCCAACACATAAGCTTGAGAAGATAATGGGACAGAGAGAAGAGCCTCTTAGAGCTCAAGTTCATGTGGAGAGATACAGTTTTTCCATCAGCCTGGACCCAAATAGATTCCATGTACATGTTTTAGAACATTTCTGTACTGGGAACACCACAAGGAAAAAAAACAGCTGTGAGAGGATGCAAATATTAAGCTTAAAAATGTTTCGTAGGAAAATACTTAAGAAGCCACACAAGCTGTAATCTCTAGGTATTCCTCTGATCAGATTAACTATTTTAAAACAGTTAAGACTGTCAAGATGTCACCATCCCATGCACTTGCACATCACTTCTACTTTTGTTCATGTTGTTTGCTCAGCCATAGAACTAGGCAAAGCAGAATGATCTGTGTTTGCCAGCTCTGGACCTGAGGTGCCTTTGATGTTCCAACTCATGTGCTTGGCATGGTCCTATCATAGTTGGTTACTACATAACTGAGTCAAGCCCCAGCTAACAGGTAATCATGATCCACAATGGAGAGCCCAGTGTGTTGCAGACCACAGTTAATTCTAGGAACGCCTCCACCCTGCAGGATGCTAAATCCAAGTTTAAGGTTTAATCCTTGTAGAGGGAAGAAGAAATATGCAACAAATTTTGCTTTGGAAATGTGCTTTTTTATTTTACATTTGGAATACATGCAGTTTTCAAAATGAATAAAATAGCTCAAGGCAATAAGAACCAGCCTCACTGTCAGAACTGGAGTCTATTTATTAAATAGAGATCAATATATTTTATTAAAATAGGAAGATACAAAGGAGGAGATAGTAACACAACCAGAACAGATCAACACTTGCCCTTTCTGCATAAGGGAAAAAATTCAACACAAGTGCTTCCCAAGATGGGAAGGACTCAAAGGAAAACCACACTCTTGAGCAATTGCATCACCATCATCACCACCATTATTATTGTGTCATTGGACTTTTGACTGCAGCATCTCACCCATTCCAATGAGGGCATTTCCCACTAATCCCAGCATTAACTTGACTGAACAAGAGATGCTGACTTTAAAATGTGCACCACTTCTCCTATTTACCAGTGACATACTCTATAGCTTTCAGTCCTTCTGTTTCACTTTGTGGAATATCTTTTGAGAAATGCAAATCATGGCAGTGGTTTCAGGCTGCAGAATCTGGGAGATGGCAGCAAGGTTTTAAGGGGGGGGGGGGGGGGGAAGCTATGTGTCACGTAGCCGGCACTTTGCCCACTATCTTCAAATATGGTGACATTCAACATTGTCACATTTGAAGGTAGCTTCAAATGTAATGGGCACACTTTGGTCAACATTAAAGAAAAATCTGACTGCTATTCCAGTACACAGAAGTGGAGTAAGGCCCTAGTTTCTTTGCTTCAAGTAGAAATGTCTTGGGTGGCACCTTTTTCTTCAGTCCTTGCTCTGTCTTCCTCAGTCATGTTTGCAAGAGGGACTAGAAGTATTTGAAGGTAGATACACATGCACATCTGCTGCAGACACATGAATATTAAGGCATCACCAGAATTTGGAAGAAGCAAGTTACAAATGCCATTACTCCTAACAAAGATACCTGTAAAAATAATATAACAAGTAGGAATGACAGCTCTTTCTAGTTATGGGAAATACTGTAGTCAACTTTTCTGGTTAATTTTAGAGGCATTTGTAGAGGCAATCTAAGCAGACTTCTACCCCCGAGCAATGGAAAAATGATGAGTAACACAAGAATTAAAACAATGAGTTACTTCCTAAAAAGAGGGGGGGGGGGATTACTTTGAGCAGGGTTATACACAGCAGTTGCTTTTTGGAAGTTACATTAACCCCAACCATAATACAGGACAGTCTGCCATTTCACATACTCATGGGCATGGCCATTTTGAACTGTGAATGTCAGTTATAGGAACTAGTTTTCAAAGAACAAATTGAGACAGCATCAATACAAGCTAATGTTACCAAACACCTTTAGATGTGCTTAATAAGGCTGGGAACCCTCTGGACACAAACAATGGTGAAAACACTGGGTTTTAAAAGAAAGAAGTGTCCATATTCATCTGTGAGACACCAGAAGAGGGAACCTTCTTGTAACAACTAACTTTACATCTCCTCACTAATGAATACAAATCCTTCCCACTGGATTGATAAACATTTAACATAACATAAGGAGTCAGCACCGTCTACAGTGGGTGTTGAGGCAGAAGGCTATGTATATCCACACCCTCAGATATTGCCCCCTGGTCCCGTTTTTTAAATGCTGGGTAAAAAAATTCCCAAACTCTGGCCACTTCCACTATTTAACTCCCCCTTCCATGACCCCAAAAGCAAATTGAAAATGTGAATGGTGACAAACAAGTTTTTCCAAGATGAGGACTTCTGGAAGCCTATACTCATCCAATTTCAGCCTTACACAAATCACCCAATGCATACTGTTCAGCAGTAACAGTATTATGAGTTGGGAGTTTTAAATCATCCTGGCCAATCCCACCCTGAAAGTGTAGGCAAGATGCTGCATGGGCAGGTATCTTGCCCTGTGATGGGGATTATTGGAAACATGTGACCCTCCAGATATTGTTGCACTTCAATCCCCATCATTCCTCACCAATAGCTGGAATTAATGGGAACTGCTGTCCAGCATCTGGAAACATCTGTCAAAAGTTGTCCACTCAGATTCACGCTCAAGCATGTATTAACCCTTAGCTAGATTCTGAAGCTTAAGAGATGTGCTGAGTTGAAAACCAAAACAGTATGGTATGGGCATGTTTTTTTTAAAAAAGGCAGCTGCAAAGTTGCTGAATTTATTTTTTGACGGAAATCAGACAAAGAGAGTGGAAGAGTCCTAGAATTCAGAAATACAAGCTGGGAAACAGGTCAAGCCATTAAAATTTCAGGGACTTACAAGATTTGCTGGGCATCAACTTGCTAGAATTCAAAGACATAGCCAGGTTGGTCTGAAAATCATTACGCAATGGGATCTTGTAGCACCTTTGAGATTAACTGAAAGAAAGAAGCTGGTAGTGTGAGATTTCATAGACTTGAGGCTACTTCCTCTGAAACCAGCAGGCTCAAGTCTAGGAAAGCTCACACTACCAGCTTTCTTCTTTCACCGAGGGGCTGTACAGACTGGCATTATACACTGGCATGGGAGTGTGGCATATGTATGCCGGCCATCTCAACTTCACCACCATGCCGCCTGCCTGACCAGATGGTGGGCGGCATGGTGCAGCCCTTACATGCGCTGTGCCAAAGAAGCAACCAAAAATCACCACCACAGGGGCTAGGATTCCTTTTCCGCAGCGCAAAAATGAGCACCAGATACAATGTAAAATGGATTTAAATAAATGACATCAGATGGCAAGGAAGTTAATGCAATAGAGGGGGAAAAAATTCTGTCAGAAATAGCGTTTAGCTGTCGTATTTGTTTAATATAAGCAACTTGTTTGTTAATTGGTTAATGTATGTCATTGGATTTTATGTTTTGCTTAATATGTTTTCTGTTTTAATGTTTGTCATTTTAAACAAATATAATGTATTTTTAAAAAACCCAAAACAAAACAAAAAGGAACACCAGTTTGGGACTGCAGCATGCGGTTGCTGCGGTGCCAATCCGGCGATGAATGGAACGTGGGTTCTTACCTGATGACGTCCTTTTCCAGCAGAGAAGGTCCGAGCCTCCTTGATATTGGTAACTCCGCCTCTTGGCACCTGGTAGGCAGGGAGATAAAAAACAAAGGCCAGGGGCCGCCCCCCGCCTCCATGGGCGGAGTGACCCCTTGTATCTCCAGTCAATGACCAGCAGAGTAAGAAGGAACAGTCCAGTAGGGACCCCCTAACTCATTAAGATTGGAAAACTTGACCTCTAATCTGGGAGAAATGTGAAGGCCCGATGGTAGAGTCCGCGAACATCAGCAGAGCAAGGGCGGGAAAGGATGCTCGGACCTTCTCTGCTGGAAAAGGACGTCATCAGGTAAGAACCCACGTTCCATTTCCCAGCAGAGAAGGAGCCGAGCCTCCTTGATATTGGGATTTACAAAAGCCAACTCCAATTAGGGAGGGCCTGCTGATCCCGCGGACGAATCAGGGACAATCTGTTGGAGCACCCTGCGGCCAAAGGCTGCTTCGGCTGACTGAAAACGGTCAAGCTTGTAGTGTCTTATGAATGTGGAAGGGGTCTTCCACGTGGCCGCTCTGCAGATCTCGGCCAGGGGGGCATTTGTAGTTAGGGCAGCTGAAGTGGCCGCGCTTCTGGTGGAGTGGGCGGTGATGCCCTGTGGCGGCACCAAATCTAGGGCTTTGTAGCAGGTGATGATGCACTCTCTGATCCACCTCGACAGAGTCGAAAGAGATACCTTTTTACCCTGGGACCTAGGGTGGAAAGAGACAAACAAGGTTTCTGACTTTCTGAAACTCGCAGTCCTTTTTAGGTATATTCTGATTGACCTACGCACATCCAGGGTGTGCCAAACCTTTTCTAAATCTTCAGACGGCCGAGGGCAGAAGGAGGGAAGGACGATGTCTTGGGATGAGTGGAAGACCGAGTTAACCTTGGGGATGAAAGTCGGGTCTGGCCGTAGTATGACTGAGTCTGGTCTAAAAATGCACAGTTGTCTTCCTGACGGACAGAGCCCCTAGCTCTGAGACGCGGCGCGCCGAAGTTATGGCCGTGAGGAACAAAGTCTTGAAAGTGAGGAACTTGAGAGAGGCCTCTCTCAACGGCTCAAAGGGACCAATCGTCAATGCCTTTAGGACCTTGTGTAAATCCCAGGACGGGAAGCGGTGAATAGTCGGAGGAGATCTGTTGGACACTCCCTTGAGAAGCCTACGAATGTGAGGGTGTTGGGAAATAAGGGCTGCCTCCTCGTGGGGGAGGATGGACGTGACCGCTGAGATCTGTCTCTTAACCGTGTTAGGTCGGAGACCCTGATCATCTTGGAGAAACTGGAGAAGAGTAGGGACCGTTATCCGAAAGAAATCTCTTTTCTTTCTCTTGCACCATCGCTTGAACGCCTTAAAGGTGTATTCGTAAATCTTGATGGTCGATGGGCGCCTGGAAGCCAGGATGGATTCAATCACCTCCGGCGAATAGCCATAGCCTGTTAGCGTGAACCGCTCAATCTCCAGGCGTGAAGCTGAAGCCAGGAAGGATCTGGGTGGTGAACGTGACCCTGGGATAGCAGGTCCGGCCTGGGAGGCAGAGGAACACTTGCTGTAGCCAGACTGAGGATCTCTGAATACCAAGGACGTCGGGGCCATGCTGGAGCCACCAGGATGACCTCCGCCCTGGCTTTCCGCACCCTGGCCAGGAAGCGCGTCAGCAGTGAGGTCGGCGGAAATGCGTAGAGTAGACCGGTCGGCCAGCGGCAATTGAGGGCGTCGAAGTCCTCCGCACCCTGAGTCTGAAACCTCGAGAGGAACCTCGGAACCTTGGCGTTGGCCAGGGAGGCGAAGAGATCCAACGTCGGGAGGCCGAACTCTAGCGCGATCATCTGGAACACTTCTGGGTGTAAGCTCCATTCTCCTTGGTCTATGTCGGTTCGGCTTAACCAATCTGCTTTTGAGTTTAGCTGTCCCTGGAGGTGTTCGGCTTCTAGAGAGAGCACGTTGTCCTCTGCCCAGGACAGAAGGGCCTGAGCTTCGTCCATCAGGGATCGAGATCTCGTCCCCCCCTGTCGGTTGACATGGGCCTTGGCTGTGATGTTGTCTGTCCTGATCAAGACTGGCTTGTGGAGGATCATTTGTTTGAAAGCCAGCAGAGCCAGCCGGATCGCTCGCAGCTCCAACCAGTTGATGCTGTGGCTTGACTCCTGAGGGTTCCACTGACCCTGGGCTAGCTGGGTTCCGCAAAATGCACCCCAGCCCCTGAGGCTGGCATCCGTTGTGATCTGGACCTTGTCGGGCTGCCAAATGAGCCGGCTCCTCTGTATCGCCGGTGAGGTCCACCACCGGAGGGATTGACGTACGGCGGTTGGGACCAGAATCGACTTGGACCTTTTGAGAGCAATGGCTCGCTGGTGTGGAAGGAGTAGCCACTGGAGAGGCCTGGAGTGGAACCTCGCCCAGGGGAGACATTCGATGGTGGCAATCATCAGACCCTGGAGGCGGGCGAGGTGTTGGAGGCTGACCCTCGGCGAGCACAAGACCTTCTGAATTGACGACTGTATGGAGAGGATTCGGTCCGGAGGGAGCCCGACCAACCCCGCTTGGGTGTTTATCATGGCTCCGAGGTGTATGATCATCTGGCTGGGCTGGAGAGAGCTTTTTTGAAGGTTGATCAGAAAGCCGTGATGGTGGAGTGAGCTGAGGACTCTGGCGGTGTCGAGTCTCGCCTGTTGGATGGAAGGAGACCTGATCAGGAGGTCGTCCAGGTAAGGATGGACATGAATGCAATGCGACCTCCAATGGGCGACCAGAGCCACCAGAACCTTGGTAAACACCCTGGGAGCCGAAGAAAGGCCAAACGGTAATGCCCTGTATTGGAAGTGTTTGTTGGCATATCTGAACCGTAGGAAGCGGCGTGAGGAAGGGTGAATAGGAATGTGTAAATACGCATCCTGAAGATCCAGCGACGTCAGAAAGTCTCCGCGATGAAGGCTGTCCAAGATGGTCTTCAGTGTTTCCATCCTGAATTTCTTTTTGCGAATAAAGAAGTTCAGGCCTCTTAGGTTTAATATGGCTCTCCACGACCCGTTCTTTTTGGGGACTAGGAATAGAGTTGAGTAGCATCCCTGTCTTTTCTGGTTGTCTGGCACGGGTTCGATGGCTCGAATGGAGAGGAGACGGTCGATTTCTTCCAGTAGGAGGCGATGTCGCGAGGGGTCGTTTGATCTTGACGACGGAACGAATCTGTCGTGAGGTCTTGTGTAGAATTCTAGTTTGTATCCGTGACGTATCGTGTCGAGGACCCACTTGTCTGACGTGGACGTCTGCCAAATGTGTGCGAACCCCTGTAGCCTGCCCCCTACTGGAGGGTCCCCGTCATTGTTGGAGGTTTTTTCGAGTAGGCTTTGAACCTCCTCCCTCTTTGGTGGGGAAGGAAGGTTTGTTGTGTTTGGGGAACTTGGAGTCTCCCCACCGTGGCTTGGAGGACCTGGACTCCCTGGCTCGAAAGGAGTTAGAGTTGGAGCTAGCAGGATAAAAGGGCCTAGAGGAATGATAGGTAGAGCGATTCCTGAACTGTCTCCTATCTTCTTTTTTCTTGGCTGAAGGCAATGCCTTTTTCTTGTCCTTTCCCTCGATCAACACAGGTTCTAGAGATTCCCCAAAAAGCTTAGAGCCCAGGAAAGGAGTAAAAGCTAAGTTTTGTTTGGACTTAGTGTCAACATTCCAATTTTTAAGCCAGAGTTGGCGTCTGACCGCCACGGTCGCTGCCTGAGCTCTAGCGGTCTGTTGAATGGCATCGAGAGTGCCATCCGCTGCAAAGGCTGATGCCTTAATGATCTTATTGATTGTCTGTCTAACCCTGGTATCTGCATCGGGGAGGAGATCAAGAAGGTCTCGTGACCATTGGAGATTGGCACGCATGACCATGGAGACAGTGGTATCGGCCCTTATAGCTATAGACATGGCCTCGTGGGCCCTTTTGAGGGCACCCTCAGCCCTCCTATCCTCCTGGTTTCTGAGGGTGTCTTCGCCATCTCTGCTGAAGACAGCCGAAGAGACAAGGGCGGACACCGGCGCATCAACTGTGGGGATCTTGAGCCTGTCCATGACTGTAGGCTGAAGAATATAGTGTTTTCTGATAACACTGTGAGAGGGCCTGTTAGCCGCGGGGCTATTCCATTCGTCCTTAATAATTTGCATGATATTAGAAGGACATGGAATCTCTTGGACTGAGGGCGCTGTGACTGGAAACAGGTCTTCGCTAACCCTGGGCAGATCTGACTCGAGTGGGGGAGGCTGACTAGAAGGCAGGCTGATGCCCAGCATTTTAGTAGTCTTTTTGATGAGTGGGGCATAATCCTCTGGCCTCAACAACCTTGAGGACAAGGTAGTGTCTTTGGTGCTGTCGCCTTCGTCAAGGGACAGCTCGCCCTCTTCAGGATCAGAGTTAGAAAAATCGAGGGGAACCCCTGAGGACTCTTCCTCCGAGGAATGGGGGGAGCGAGGGCGTAAGGGCTTAGAGGTAGCCCTAGCATGCCTGGCCCTCTTGGCAGGGGAGCGATAAGACTGTTCTGATTCAGAACCCGAGCCTGAGTCGCTGGCCTCATCTGGTCTAGAACCAGACGAGACCGGATCCCAGTGGCCCCCGGAACCCTCACTGGAAGTCCTGGCCCTCCTGTCGGGGATAGAGGAGGAAGCTCTCCTTTTGTTGCCCTGCGGTTTAGTGGTGGGCTGAGAGGGGTCTTGGTGGGCGGGGGGCCTGTCGACCCCTTCTAGAAGTGGCTGGGAGCCGACCGAGTCTGGTCGGCCCAGCTGGCGGGCTTCCGGGTTTTTTCCAACATGGCGGCCCCCATGGTGGACCGCGTGGCTGGTCTGGCGGACTTCCGGGTCGCTCACAATATGGCGGCCCCCATGGTCGCGCCTGCGGACTTCCGGGTCCGCCCCAAGATGGCGGCCCCCAGAGAGGACCACGTGGTCCTCCTGGCGGACTTCCGGGTCTGACCCAAGATGGCAGCCCCCATGGGACGGCCCGCGGGCTTCCTGGCGGACTTCCGGGTCCACCCCAAGATGGCGGCCCCCATGCTGGGCCATGCGGCCCTGCACGTGGGCCTGGCCAAGATGGCGGCCCCCAGTAGCCGGCTCCGCGGCGCGGGGGTCGCCGGGGGGAAAGGGAAAAACGCCGCCTGATGGGGGGCCGAAGGGGGGGGAAGGAGCCTGGCCACATCCAGAGGGGCCCTCCCCCGGGAAAAATCCCCCGCCCCAGCCCGGAGCGCCAGCGAAGGGGCGCAAACCTGTGGGGTCGGTCTCCGACCGGTGGGCCCTAGATAAGGAAGGGGCCTCCCGGCGGATAAAGGACCTGAGCCACCGCACCGTCCCAGGGGATGGGGGGTTACTCACGCTGTCCTCCAGGTCATCAGAGTCGACGGGGATGGGCTCTCCCTGAACGGACCCTAGCCGGGTCGTTTGGGAGGCCGCAGCCTCTGCAGCCGAAGGGAGGGGGGTCCCCTCTGCCGGCTGCTGCCGCCCTTCCACCGGTCCCTCCGAGGGCGAAGACCCAGGGCCCGCAGCCGGCAAAGCCGGGGCTGGCCCGGGTAGGGTGGAAGCCGGCTCTCCCTGAGGGCTGTCTTCCCTAGCAAGGTCCATCACTGAGGCAGGGTTGGAGAGCGGGGGAGAGGAAGGAGAAGGGAGGATAGGAGAAAAACCCCTTTTTTTTTTTTTTTTTGAAAAAAGGTAGGGAAAAAGGTAGGGAGGAAGAGCCAGGTGAGCCAGGGGAGAGCCAAATTCGGAAATAGGTAGAAGCTGAAGAAGATGCGTCCTAGCAGGAGCGAGGCAGGAAGCAGACTGGAGATACAAGGGGTCACTCCGCCCATGGAGGCGGGGGGCGGCCCCTGGCCTTTGTTTTTTATCTCCCTGCCTACCAGGTGCCAAGAGGCGGAGTTACCAATATCAAGGAGGCTCGGCTCCTTCTCTGCTGGGAAAAGGGGCAGCACAGAGCCATCCCTTAGTCTCAAAGGTGCATGCATACTGGACATTAACATGTTTGTCTGTCAAAAGATACAGGTGGCCCTCCATATCCACAGATTCAACTATCCATGGCTTGAAAATACTTAAAAACATATATGAATTCCAAAAAGCAAACTTTGATTTTGCCATTTCATATAAAGGACATCATTTTACTATGCCATTGTATTTATGGAACTTCAGTGTCCGTGGGTTTTGATATCCATGGGGGGTCAGGGTAGAACTAAACCCCAGTGGATATCAAGAGTACACTGTGTGTTTTGAGCAGATTGGGGCATGTCAGGATCCACTGGGATACTGGTCGTCCTTTTATAAACTGGAAGCTTCATCAAAATAAGAAGAGTCAAGTGTTGTTTGCAGAATGTTCTCTTGTAAGCATTATTCCTATAATATCTTCTCCCAGGTATAACTGTGGGGAGAAGTGCTTCTATTTTTGTGAATATATTTATATTGACTATAATCCTTTGCATGCAAGTACCACTACAAGTGATCAGGAGGATAGTAAGCCCTGGGACAGGAGGCGGAGCACTGAGTAGCAGCAAAGCAGGAGGGAACCTACAAATTCTACTCTACTAACCAAGGTCCAACTGGACAGCCACTTACCTGTAATACTAAAGGAGAGATTACCAAAAAGAGTAATTGATTTCAATAAAGCCCTAAGAGTCATTGCACAGAACCCCATTGTACCCCAAGATCAGGAGAATATTTCCTACATAAATTGACAGAGAGATGAACTGGGAAAGCTGCAGTCAAGTGGTTACACACAAAACCAGGTGTACCATACAGCATGAGCAGCCAAAGATGCAGCAGCCACAAGGTGCTCAAAACACTTTGCCGCAAGCCAGGTAGTTTTGTTTTTTGGTTTGTTTTTGGCCTGATGGAAGGAGAGATGATGCAACCCCCTCAGTCATAAGGGCAGCTGAGATGAGTGCACAGTGCCTTCCCTTTACTGACTGAGTAGCTGCCAACTGGCCTGGAATAAATATTAGAATGGGGAAAAGGGGCAAAGGGTGTTACTACCTGATAAAAGCCAGTTCTGGCAACTCTTCGTCTGAGAAGCCAAGCAGAGTTTCCAGAAAAGAAACCTCATTCTTCCCTCCTTTTTTCAAACTTCTAAAATGAAATTCTAAGACTTTCCCTCTGCATCAGCATTCAATTGGTCCTCCAGTTCTGTGATCTACAAATTTAGAACCAAGTGTGTGGTCAAGTAACATCTGGAGTGTTGCATGTTCCCCCATCCCTCCTCTAATGTGAATGGAGGAATACTTGGGACTACAGTCTGTAGCATCATTAGCTACAGCGTGGCTCAAATGTGGCGGACGGGATAATGCAAGATCATCATGGAAACACAATTCCTGCTGGTCCTTTCAGAGCAACAGAACACAGTTAAGGAATCTGCATAGAATAAAATGTCAGCTGAGGAGAGCTTCTCCCAAGAGATCTAAGAGGGCAGCCAACTTAAAGTGGAAAAACCATCCAACATCCGCAGCCCCAGGCAGCTGACCTTGGCACAGTTTGTGGGCCACTGTCTTATATAACTTCCCCATCCTTTCACCACAACTGAGGAGGCTCCAGTCAGAGAGTTTGGCCGAGAGTGGCCTGTCTTTGTCCACTGAGGTTCAGCATCTGTTCCAAAATCCAAAAGGCAAACCCTGCGCTATAAACAGAATCAAAAGCATTCTTTATCACTCAGCTCGCTGAAGGAGGAGAGCTGCCTGGGAAAGCATGGAACTGCTCACAAACATGTTTTTCAGCTATCAAGGAAAATGATTGTGCAGTGCTGGCCTTTGGAGAGCAGTCCTTCTCTCTCCCCTCCCACTGGCACAGCTGGAATTCTGAGTTCGACTCTCGCTTTCTCTCGCTGTTGTGCAGGAACGCCCAAGTATATTTGTGTTCTCAGATTATATTTGCAAGCAGATAGGGAGACCAAGGCCCAGCCGAGGTCTTAGGACCTGCAGAAGCAGATCATTTAAGACTACACACACAAACACACACACACACATTATACCTATATACTGGCTGTGGAATGCATAGAGTAAAAGGAAGAAGAGTCCAGAGGTGGCCTCACTCAGTTGTACCAGCGAACTGGTGGCCCCCTGGCAAATCTGTACTGTGATAGGCACTGTCAGGAAGCGCAGTGAATCACTTAATAGGAAAACCTGTGCTTCTCATCTATTCAGTTTATACCAGGCAGCTTTCAATAGTAGCAGACCCACTGTGCCAAGTCCTCTGCCTGCCTTGCAGGGGAGTTGCAGGACAAACAATCCTTCCAGGAATTCATGTTCCCAGCTACATCTCACTGGGATAGAAACCCAGCTTAGCCATAGACATTTCCTTCCTGAGCCGCATGATTTCCCAGTACATCAGTTCCACTGAAAGGCAAAAAACAGAGAAAGAAAGAGAAGAGGGGTGAAGGTCAGTGATCCATGCAGAAGGCAAGAAGCAGACTTGCTTGTTCCACATAAGGGATGGGCAGATAACATCCTTCCAGATGTTGTTGGACTGCAGCTCCCATCTGCTCTAGATGATGTTCCATGGGAGGTGCAATCCAACAATACCTGGAAGGCTGTTATTGAGCCACCTACATCTCCCTCTTTGGAAAATCAACTTCATGATTCAAAGTGAGTCCCTTAGCCTAAGAGAGAGAGAGAGCAAGTAGGTCTTCTGCTAGTCTTGTGTCACCGTAGGGCTCTATTAACAGGATCAGCAACATCTTTCAGATGAAACTCCTCTCATAGCGAAGGCGAGCCAAGAGCTGGCAAAGCAGCTTCCCTTGTGGATCAGACATACAGAACTATCATACTTCATTACTTAACCATGCATTTTTCAATTTCTGCTACTCACTTGCCAATCTAAAAGGTAACTGTGAATGAGAATTTCAAACAGCAGTTTTTGACCAATAAATGCTCTTGGCTTAAAATAGCTCAGGTTCTATCAGAAGCAGCCTACCTACCAACCTAACATCATATTCAAATCAAACATCTTATTCCAGGCATTTCTAATTTTACACAAACTTCTCTCAACATTTCTGCATTGCCTTCACTTCAATCCTCCCCACCTCCACCTTTCCATTTCATCTCACATCCAACTGATTGGGATCATTCCTTTCCCATCTGCCATGGATAACATTGAGCAGATGTGTATGTAAATTGAAAGAATAGATTTCCATTTGGAAACATCTTATACATTCTCTGAATGAAAAGACAGGAAGTCAGATCCAGCTCAGAAGTCTTCCTTTACTGGAACTGGGTTGGTTTTATAGCCTTCTGTGTTACATAACAGGGCGTGACAGCCCACCCTAATCAGAAAGGTGGGAGCAATTTGATTACTTGAGAGAGCCAGCATCATGTAGGGTTGCGGTATGACTTTGGGAGAGACCAGGGTTCAGCCATGGAAGCCCCCTGGGTGATCTTCAACAAGACACATTTTCTCCCTCTTACAGGAAGGCAATCACAAACCTTTTCTGAAGAAATCTGGCCAAGAAAATCCTATAACAGAATCATCAGAGCCAACTTGAAGGCACATAAGAATGTATATTTGATTACTTACCATCCTGTCTCACCAGTCCCTGCTGGATGTAGCGAATATAGGTGAAGAAGTTGCATACTGCTGTAATCTGAAAGAGAAAAAACAACATAAGTATTTGTAATATATAGATTCAGACAAAAATATACAGATGAAAATGTGTTGCTGTTGTGTGCCTTCAAGTGATTTCTGATTTATGGCAACCATAAGGTAAGTCTATCATGGCTTTTTAGTGGTAGGATTTTTTTGGGGGGAGGGTTGCCCTTGCCTTCTTCTGAGGCCAAGAGAGTGTGATTTGTCCAAGGTCACCCAATGGGATTCCATGGCTGAGAGGGGATTTTAACCCTGGTCTTCCAGTGTCCTAGTTCAACCACTCAAACCATTACAACATGCTGGCTCTATGCAAATGTGTATTTAAGAAGCTTTTACAATAAGTGGATTTAAGGGAGGGAGGGTGTGTCTGTGTGTGCACGTGCACATGCACCAGAATGTGGTGCACTTCTCCACCACATTGCAAAAAAACAAAGCAAAAAAGGTTTTTCCCTAAAATGCCCCACTAAGAACTGTGCGAGACACTTTCACCATGTTTTTACGGGGGCAGACAATTTTAGACCTTTTTGTCAGAACAGGAAGTGACAGAGTCACTTTTTAGGGGGAAATGACATGCTAGAAGACCCTAGATGGCCTGTTGGCCACACTTTGCCCACCCGTTCCATACTTCTCACAAGAGAGTACATACAACTATAGAGGTGGCTGCAAGGATCTAAAACGATTTCTACTGGTTTTCATCTCTACCAAGAAAAAGCATTTTGTAAAGTCCTGCTAGCCATAGTCTGAACTACAACAAGGATAGTTCAGTACAATTGCTGGGAAAACCCATTTCCCCTCTAGTTACTTTGGAAATGCTGCTGATGTCAGAGAGAACAGGGGAATTCAAGGGGGGTTGACAGATAATATTATAGTCCCTGCTAAGCAAAAAGTCTTGGAACTTTGATTCTGTGAGGCCTGACTTCACCACACCACTGACTACGTATCGATTTCACTTCTTCTAAATCTGAACACAGAGGGCGAGTACTGGCACAGAAACAGAATCAACATGGTACAACTGAGGAACAGAAATACTGTATGAGTATATGGGGGGCAAGGCAAGCTTTGCAAAAATATGTCTATATGCAGCTATCCAAAACTACATGTATATATGTACATGTACACAGACACAGAACACATGCATACATTCAAGTGTAACCAAGCTCCTGAACAAAACTGCCCAAGGCTTAAGCATTCTTAGTAGCCACTGAATGGTGAGTGCCAGCTAGGATTGAAAAATAGAACATTTATGTGTCCTATTTAGGGTCATTCCACATTAAATGTGCGAAGGGGATCATGTTGGACTGCTGCCCAGAAGAGTTGATGGAAAGAATGCTGGGAGCTACTCTCCACCAATATTTCAAAGACTGTATGAATCCCTCTCCTGACTTCCTGCAGAAGACATGGCTGGCTGGCTGAAACCCTAAACTGAAGCACTCCCACTGGAAATGAAGCTGGACTACCTCAATTTATTTAAGGTCCCACTTGCAAAATATCCGGTATCTTCACCAGTTACTTGATGCCTCATATCTTCATACAGAAGTCCCTGGCACAATAAAGTTGTTATTATTCATGCCACTATTGGATTCTGTTGCTTTTGAGATGAGATTTTCATAATGCTCTGAGTCAAACTGCAAGACAAACTGATGTCTTATAATGTAGGAATGGGAAATGTGCAACTCTCCAGACATTGTTAAACTACATCTTCCATCAACCCAAGGCAGCATGGCGAGAAGCAGTGGGAGTTACACTCCAGCAATATCTGGCGGAACCCAGTTCATTCATTCCTAGAAAAGTGGCACATGTTAACTGCCAAAGAGACATGCTGAAATTAGAACTTTTGCTTGGGACATACTGGCCTGTTACAGACAGCCAAAATAAAGCTGCTTCGAGTCACAGGAGGTATGGTGTTTCAATGTGCATGCATCCTAAGAGTCCAGAAGCCAACTAAAGCCACGCTCCAGTCCTTAGGGTGGAGTGTGGCTTTGGTGCAACTTCTGGACTCTTAGACGCATGCATCATTGAAACACCATACCTCCATGTGACTCGAAGCAGCTTTATTTTGGCTGTCTGTAACAGGTCACTGTTACCCTTTCTTCTGTGCCAGCCTTCTCTGGACTTCTGGAGACTTACCCTGGCCCTGCAGGAAGGTGAAATGTAGTATATTTCCCAGATCCCCAGTTTGATGCGATGCCTGCAAGCTCTAGACAGGCCGCTCAGAGCACACTTCCTGTAAAAAGGAAAGGTGAGAATACAGAGAAAAGCAACATGTCATCAAAAGGTAGCTCTTCAAAGAGAAAGGTTGGAGGAGGAAGGGAGACAGGCAGAGAGAGAGAGGGGGGGGGAATCATAGATTTAAATAGCGATTATCCCAGGCAAACACGAATTCACAATTAAGGTTTTCAACACATTGCTATTAAACAGTCAATAAAGAGACCATAAGAAGCAATAACAGCAACAAGTCATTTCAGGATTTCCCCATGAATGATTTGTTGCTGTATAGTGCCTCTTTAGGCCTGTTTAATAGCAACGAGTGAAAATCCTAATTGTGAATTCCCATTTTGCCTGAGATATAGCTGTTTAAACCCCTGATTTTGTACAGTTTTCCCATGTGATAGTGTGAATAGTGTGTGTGGTGATGGGAGAATTTAGGGATATGTAAGCTAGAATTTACTGGTGGCATTTGTTGGTGTTAAGTACCCTTATAGCAGTGATGGTACTTTTCAGGATGTTGAATAAATACTTATCCTGAGTACAGGTGCACAATTGTAGTTCTGCTGTATAAATGCTGTGCAAGAGATTGCAATTTTAAGGAATGGCATGATACATTCTCCTACTGCTCTTTGACTGAGGCACTTAGTGGCCACTGGACAACACCAGTGTACATTAGTATGATGCAAGTCATCAACCATCTTACAACAGGGTAATCCCGTATGTGGATGGTGCAGCTCAGCTAAGGCACAGCTACACTGGCATCACTGCCATACCAAACCCCTCTATTGGATTTTGGCTATACCTATGGAATTTTGGGATTGGTAGTATTTGGTGAAGAATAGAGTTCTCTGACTGAGAATTCTCAATGCCCTCCCTAAACAGTAATTCCATGATTCCATGGACAAAACCATGGCAGTTAAATGGAATCAATGCTATATTACGTAGTGTGAAAACAACTGGGTGTTACGCTATGTGACATGAGGCCTTCCAAATTACTAGGAAGTAAAGGTTTCTTTCATCAAGGTTTTTGAAACTGGACGATGTTAGTGAAACATTAGGTTATAGTTTGAGAAGTGAAAGCTATTCTGAAAGCTAAGTTAATGTATTATTCCAGTGGAACTTTGAAAGTTATTACTACAGAGGTCTGTTCAGGCTTTAAAGGCTGTTCTGCGAAATCCAGGCACCAGTTTCAAAGTGCTGTAACTGAGCTGTTCCTCCATGGATTAACAATCGGGATTTTTTTTTAAAAAAATTAATCACTAGCTCCAGCCTCAAAGCCATTAACAACTAGTAGTTAGTAACTTATTAATGATGCAAACTCTTTTTTTCATTGGCCTTAAAGAATAACTTACGTTACAACTGGGGACCGGAACCCACTGTGAGAAGAAAAAGAGGAGGAAGCAAAATCAGGATAAAAATATTTATGTACAGGATTCATCTTTCTTAGCATGGAATGATACGTTGCATAAAGCATGGCTGAGCATGAGAAAGAAAGCTCAGATTGAATAATATAGGTGTAGTCATATACAAACTAACCTAGGAGCAGCCCCATTGAGATCAGTAAGATTTGTTTTGATTTTGATTGGATTTCAGAACTGCTCTGTCATCAAATGAAGGAGTGGGAGTGTTAACTGAGGTTTCCCTATCTGCATATATGAAGGGAAGGACAAAGGGTGGGAAGGGGAGAAAGTCAGGAAGCTGATATGTTCTTACTTTGGTCCACCGCATTCATGGCTGACACTTTCAATACAGGAAGTGCTGGGTAGCTACAGGTCAATGGTAAGTGTGTTCTGCTCCACGGCTGCTTGAACTAGTTCCGAGAGCTGCAGTAAAAAAACAGAGACAAGGATCCAATCAACTCACAGCAAATACCAGAGTGGGAGCAATGTTTGAACTAGGCCAAGCATGTCAACTTTCAGAAATCTCAGAGGGATTCCTTTTCAACATCACCTCACGCTTGGTGAAGTCCAGACATGGCCCCACGTCTTCCTGGTAAATTCTCTCCAGGAAGAACACGATTTATCCAAAGTGGGAGACTCCTTCCAAGCCTGGAATTCTGCAACAAGATGGAATCCATCTGCGTATGACGAGAAACATGGTGGGATGGATGGTGGGATGGAGGAGGGAGGGAGGGGGGAGGGAGGGAGGGAGGGAGGGAGGAGGGGATGGAAAAACAAGGCAACGTTCACCTACAAGTTCCAAATGGATATCTCAGAGTAACTAGTACATCACTGAACCTCCTGTGAGGTAAACAAGCAGCACGTTTAACCTGTAGGCCAACAGAAGAACCTGATAGACTCGACCAGGGGTAGGCAACCTTATTGAGCCGGGGGCCGGGTTGCTGTCCCTCAGACAACTGGGGGGGGCCAAGCCAAAAAATAAATAATTAAATAATTTTTAAAAAAATAAATATATAATAAACCAGGACAAATGTAGGACAAAATTTTCAAATGGAAGACACTTTTTTAAAAAAAAAATGGAGGACACGCGAAAAAATTGCTGATTTTTTAAAAAATGTTAATATAAATGCATGTTTCTGAGGCTTCTATAGACAATTGCCCCCTAAAGGCCCCAGCTGCAATCGGTGGCAGGACCGGGTGGGGCCGGTCCCAAGGCCTCGCGGGCCACATCCGCCCGCGGGCCGCAGGTTGCCTACCCCTGCTTAGACATATAGTTGTTTGTTGTGTTTGTGTTGTGTGTTTCAAGTCATTTAGAGCTTATGGCATCCTGTCATGAGATTTTCGCCTCCTCTGTGGCTGAGAGTATGACTTGCCCAATATCATTCAGTGGATTCCCATGGTTTTGGCTTAGAGCTCCTTCTCCTTGTTTCAGTCTTTTTAGATTGAAGCTGAGGCAGGGAACGTCTAACTAAAAAGATTGTGTCACGCTGTGTAAATTTCAGCGCTTCATATAAGTTAAATATATAAATGGGTCCCTTTGGGGAGAAAGGCAGCATAAAAATGAAATAATAATTAAATAAATAATGGTCAGCAGATATTTAAATCTGGTTTCTAGTGTTGTAGCCCACACTCAAGCACAACAACACTCGCTTATAGGAAGAAGGAAGGGCCATGTCAGGGGAAACCGCACTAGGGCGTAATGCTCCTTACATCCACTTTAATACCAGATTAATCTAAGGATCTTGTACGACCTTTGAAACTATTGAAGGCTGCACTGCCACTGCAGATTAATGAAGTTTCACACCACTTTAACTACCTGGTAATGCTATGGAATTCTGGGATTATTTTCTATGAGCTAATAGATAGCCTTTGGAGGGGGGAGGGATTTGTGGGATTTTGGCTTTTCTGCCAATAGTTGTATGCCTTTAAAATCTACCACCACATCTAGTGGTAAAATCCATTTTGTCTTGACATTATGGCTGGAATCCTCCTAGTGAAAACTTGCATACGGATTTTTGCACCATTGGGCAAGGAGGCATGCAGTGTCTCCTTGCAAAACAGCTTTTTCCAGTTGTGCAATTGCAGCTGGATGGGTGCTGGATGCGACTTTGCTCTTCTCAGCCCAAATAGCCACTGATTGGCCACTGGAGCTGCCAAAAAAGTTTCTTCAATTTCATTGTCCTCCTAGCAGGCCATCATTCTTCAGACCTCAGTCACTGTGGTTGGATCTCCTGGCAGAACTCCTGTTTATAAAATGTGATAGTTCAACATCCAGTAGTAACTGCAGATTCCTTCCTTTCAGAAAGAAAGCTGTCAGCCTGCTTTTCTGTTTTCAGCATGCCCTGCTATAAAAGACTTAAACACATTAAGAAGTAACAGAACATTGTCTTGAGTGCTCTTTAAAATAAGCTAGCAGTTTTGGCATTCCAAAACAGAATGTTAAGAGCAAATGGTCTCCTCTCCCTACCCAACCATATTTGAGAAAAAGAACAGAACATCAACCAGGGGTTGTCAAAGTGCAACACCCGGGGGGGGGGGGATGACCTCTGGAGGTGCTGAAGGCATTTCCACCAAGTTTGAGCCCACTGAGACCCCCAGAGGTAAAATGAAATTGCAAAATTTATCCAATTGTTTCTTGTATCAAAATGCCCCTAAATGCCCTCTAAAGGGTTTGGGGGCACTACCACCATGCATTATCCCTGAGACAATTTAAGCCCAAGAAAGGCCCTTTAAAAAAAAAAGGGGGGGGGGATGGACTTGCCTAAAAAGAGGCTCTCTGGACCTAAAATGGTCCAAAAGGCCTTAAAAATGAAGGGAATGACCATGAGCTATTGCACCCAAATCTAATTGCTTTACTTTATCCCTGGTACCTTAATGGCATCTTGGATGAACTGGGGTGCTTCCACTACACATTTATAGCACTACTATCCCACTTTAACCACCATGGCTGCATCCTATGTGATGCTAAGGTTTGTAGTTTGGTTAGAGGCACTAAGCTCTCTGGCTGAGAATTCTAAGTACTAACCTAACTGCAATCCTAGGATTCCAAAGGATGAAAACATGAGAGTTAAGTGAATCATAGTGCTAGAATTAGGCAGTGTGAAAGGCCCCCTGGGATTTGTAGTTGGTGAAGAGATATTTAGAATGGTCAGACAAGACTCTCTAGTACCTCACTAAACTATATGTGCCCGGATTCCACAAAGCATCACCATGGCAGTGAAAGCGCAACATAGTGCTAGATCCTTGAAAGGGAAAGCTGGATTAGATCCTTGAAAGGAAAGACGGAATATAAATTATTATTTTATTATTATTATTATTATTATTATTTTATTATTATGAAAGGATCCTTGATGTGAAGGATGCCAGAGCCTTTATGGCAGAGACTTTTCTTGTATTTATTACAGCAATGGCACCTGCTAAAAATTACTTCTTCCCTACAGGTATGAAAAGGACATGAACTGCATCTCCTACCATGCATTGGAGGTGTGCGTCACCCAACAGCCACCCAAGTGAGGAGATTACCTGCCATGAAAAAAGAAGAGAGGGAAGATTCTGCTGCCAGGGACTGCCACTGGCTCATAGGTGATGTGGAGAGCTTCGCAGGAACGATACAAAGAAGCAGAGAGGGGAGAGGGAACCCCAGACTTTGAGGAAGGGAGGGTCAGACAATATAGGAAGCAGGGAAAGGGGAGAGAGTACCAAGAAAAGGACAGACAGACAGAAAGTCAGGGAGAGAAGCAAAATGGTGTGAGAGGGAGAAAGGGACTGAGAGAGCAAGACTTTCACCAGAAGGGTACAAGCTCTTATGAAAATGCTTCATAAAAGTGAGTTGCAGTGAAAACCTCGAATGGAGTGGGGTTGGTACTAAAGCTCTTAGGAGCTTGACAGACACCCGAAAGGGGCAGTGGAGCCCCATTTACCTCCGGAGGAGCCCGCAGCCCAACATGCGGGCTCCCTCCATTCCAAAAGGAACTCACTAAAAGTGGTTCTTTTGGGTGTGCGTGAGGTGCTGCCATCAGTGGCCCTTGGCGCGCTGTGTTGTGTCAATGATGCAATCGCAGTGCCCAACGTGCGGACACAGCGCCTGCTTGCATCATCATGATGGCTTCCGTGTGGACAAGAGGCCACCATGATGAAGACGATGCTCCAATATGGATTCGGGAGCGTGGGGTTGCTGCGCGCTCCCAAACCCTAATTTTGCCCTCTGTCTCAGCCCTTAGATTCCTCCACCACATAGCTACACTGAAGGTTTCTGGAAGTTCTAGTCTTAAAAAGTAATTTCCCAAAAACTGCACTGCAGATTCTATGAACACTGTCAGGTTCCTCCCTACAGTGGTATTCAGGCCCTCACATCCATATTGCTAGGATGATTGTTGCTTTTTCATTGACTTTGACCTGGGGGCAGCAAAGGAACCTAAGTAGGCTCATGTAGTCAACAAAAAGAGGTCAACTGCAGGAGTTGGAATGGAGTGGGGATCTGTATTACAGAGAAGGGGCTGCAATTGCAAGAGGAAGGATCTTGTCATCCCAGGGGCCATGAACTCATTCCCCCCCATATGAAGGACACAGTTCATGGGACTTTGTTTTATCCTCCCAAGACTTAGCACTAGCCAAAAAACTTACCACCTCTTTGAACTCACTGTTGACTGGTTCCATAGGCATGGTCTGGGGGGCAGCTGATGATGCCGGTGTGCTGGTGCTCTGTTCCGCCCGTGACCTTTTCTAAAGACTGCTTTAGAGGGGCTTTGGACTGTGGGTGCAACTCCCGGTTGGAGAAGAGGAGTGGATGTTATTACCAGGTCTTTAAAGCAGTCCACCTCTGCCTGCAGCATGTCAATCTGAAAACAGGACCAGAGAAGTCACCACTGATAGCACATTCTACATTCAAAAGATGTGAGCCTATATAGGACGTTCAGAAGGGGACTATTACCCTTTCCCAAAGCTGGAAAGATTATTTTTTGAACGATACCTCAGTAGATTCCCAGACAGCATGGCCAAGACCCAATCCAATCAATTATGGTCTCTAAGACCATGGGGACTTCTTAGTCATGAGCCTTCATCCCTGCACATGGTTTATTTACTTACTTCTTTTATTAAAATATTTCTGTCTCACCCTTTCATAGGCTCCCAGAGCAGTTTACAATCTGAACACTTTAAAAAACCTCCCTATTGGAAACCATGAATAATTTAAAAACATAAAATGTATTAAATAAAACAACAGTTAAAAACAACTGCAACCATTTAAACCATGAACATGTACACTTTGAAGTAAATTAGTCCACAGGCTGAATGCTTTCCTAAAAGGCCATGTTTGGCTTGGCACTGAAAAGAAGCCAACATTGCCCACCAGTCAAACCTCCAAGGGAAGGCATTGCACAGCTGTCCAATGGTTCCTTTGTTCTTGGGCAATGAAGAAACCTGCACTAGACACAGAATTGAGCAACCTAAACATCTCGGCACTTACTATTCTAAATGTAATCTACTGTTCCTTAAAGCACCACGACAGGACTGAAAACTTAAGTGATACCTGGCAAAAAATATTAACTGGAAATGAATCGGGACAAGATTGCCAATGGTTAGTGACATATGCCTAACGCCCTCCACACCACACTTTAGTCCATGTCTAGCAGAAGTAGCATAAAATATACAAAATGAAATGTGAATAGACTAAGCACATTAGGCTGCCAGATCCAGTCTGATCTGAGAAGCTAAGTGTGTCAGGCTAGTATCTTGATGGAAGACTGCCAGGGAATGCCAGGTTGTTGCTCTTCTGTGCTTCCAAGTCTTTCTGACCTATGGCAAATCACAGGTTTGCCTGTCAAGATTTGTTTAGAGGGGCTAACTTTACTTCCTTCTGAAGTGAAGAGAAGTGACTTGCCCAAGGTCACCAGTGGTTTTCCATGGCCGAGCAGGGATTTGAACCTGGTCTCCAGAAACCTAGTCCAACACTCAAACCACTATACCATGCTGGCTCTCAAATACCAGGTGCTGCAGCTATATTCAGAGGAAGAAAACCCAAACTACATTTGAACAAATCTGGCCAAGAAACTCTGTGATAGGGTTGTCATAAATTAGAGTCAACTGAAATGCACATAACGAACAACAATAATTATGCATATTGGAATTAATTTTTGAATAAGAAAAATTCAATTTTTCCCAGTGAAAATATTTTATTTCCACTAAGCATTCATGATGCTATCAAAATGTGTTAGGCAAGAAAGCAGAGGAAACCTGTATTCTGCCTTCCTCTCTCATCCCCCATCACTAGAGGAACATACACACATCAAGTGTGAGAACATCAAATATTCCTGAGAACCAATCAAAGTATCCGTTACATGCCAAAAGGTCATAGAAACAGTCACTTCCCCCTAGCTTAAGTTGCCACCTCCTTTCACCAAGAGGAAAACCTCAAGGTAAGGTAAGTTAGAGATTGTTGCTTGGACAAACACCCAAGGAGTTTAAAGGGAAGCAGAAAGGATTTCATTATGCCGCAAGCAGTCCTACCAGGGGCAACAGAAAAAGATTAGGCAGCGCTGCTGATAGCCAAAGTGTTTGTGGTGTTGTTATTAGACAGCCTGTCTAGTTCTGGAGAATACTCATGCAATAAGCAACACACAAAGACAAAATATACTGCAGTTGATTCTGCCTGAGAGTATTGCAAAGCCACACAGGAGATGATTTCCAAAGGCAGTAAGTAAAATAAATTGAATAGTTCTGGTGCAATACTTCTCTGGAATATTACACAAATATCTAGTCTAACTCTGTGTGTGGGTGTGCTATAAAGGGAGAGAGAAAGACTGAAGAGAATGAGATTAAGAGAATGAATAGAGGAGGAGAGGGGAAAGACTAAAATGTAAGCGCACACAAACCTCCAATTAAACAATCTCATGAAATCCAGTGACTGAATACACTCCAAAATTCAGTTATGTACTGTAAATCAACAGAAGAGCCTTTAGATGCTTTGCTTTAGCCCTGTCAACGATGGTGTGCTGTAGTTGCATAATACTGGAATCATTTTATTATTCTATTCTGCTAGTTACAGTCCCTATCAGAAACTTTTTAGACAGTGCCTCTGAGTTTTTGGACAAACAAGTAGCTCTAGATAAGCTGGTTCTACCAAAATCTGGCAAGGAATGGATTACAAGATAGTCATATCAGCAAGGAATTACTGATCTTCAGCATACCATCTCACATACAAACTGGTTTAGCAAGACTCTTCAGCCATCTGAAAGCCTTTCACACAGATGAGTATAGAGACTTGTTTCCAGATACCCTGTAGACTTGACTATATTTGTGGCCTTTGATCAACAAAGACAGATTTTGACTGAACTGCCAGAGAAAAAGCCTTGAGGGTAACAGCCACTTTGTCAACCAGCTTATTGCCTAGAGGCTGTCCCTCTTGTTGGAGGTCTTGAAGCAAAGGAGAGATAGCTATCTGGTGGAGATGCTTCATCTCCTGAGTAACTGTGTAGGAAAATGGACTAGACATCCTACAAGGGCCCCTAGGATTCCAAGAGCATCTACACTGTGCTAACTGTTTTTCACTTCTTTCACAGTTAAATTGAGACAGGTCTAGTTCTCAGCACTTATCTTATATCTGTACTTTATTTCCTCTGAACTGGTGTGTATTTATAATATTCATGGTTTACCGTAAATTGCCTAGAAATTTGTTGAAGAGAGGAAAAAAGCTGGGAGGTGAATCCCTAAACAAACACAACAAGTGAATGACAAAAAGTTTAGGGGAGATGGACATCGGCAATTTTATTTAAACAGTATGTTCACTCAAATGCAATGAATGTATTTTAAAAAAGTTAAAATACAAAGCATGCGATCATAATAAGTAATTCAAGCCTGTGGGCCACGCCCTACAGACATAAACGTAAAATGAACAATCATACTGGGCCAGAAAAACTGCAAATCCCCATGGGAACATATACAGTACAAGAAATATCAGTTCATTTGTGCCTCACAGAATGGATTAAGGGTATACAACAGGTTAGAAGAGTGCACAGAATACAAAATTAAAAGGGATAATACAGTATGCCCATTACAAATTAAATGTTGACCAAACGCGTTTCGACATATGTGTTTCTCTAGTGTCATGTACAACTGTAAAAATAAAATGAAAATGGGTCACATACATTGCATATAAGTAATAGCAAAAATATACATGCAGGACTATACTTTATATCTTAAAGTTGCCTGCATGTATATTCTTTCAGGCAGGATTTTGGTCCCTTAGGAGCTACAGCTACCCATAGAGACGGGATGTCCCCAACATCTTATGAGTACCTTTCCAAGATTGTTTCATTGTATTTATGATTCATGCTCTTTGAGCTATATGGTCTTTGCATTTACGTTTTGTCTGTAGGGCGTGGGCACAGGCTTGAATTACTTTTATAGATCGCATGCTTTGTTTTTAACCTTTTTTAAAATACATTCATTGCATTTGAGTGCAACATACTGTTTAAATAAAATTGCCGCGTGTCCATCCTCCCCTAAACTTTTTGCTCATTCACCCTTTTGTTGAAGAGTCATTCCAAAAATCAGGAAAAACAATGAATAATAAATAAGTTCTTGTGTTCTAGGTAACAGCACTAAGGCAACAGGTTGACAAAGGATTAAAAAAAACTTCTAAGAGCTGCATACTAGAAAGAACTTTGCATGGTTTCAAAATAAAATTCTTCTGAAAAATCATGACATGGTCCAATAAGGAGTCACCACCCAGGAGGTATTTCTTGCCTTTGATAAGTTAGCAAAGTCTGGTATCCACCGTATGCATGTATGCAGATCAAGCCTTTTCAAAACAGCAGACAGGTAATTATCTTACTTTCTCTGACAGTAATCACATGAGCCTATTTTTTGTTTAAATAAGAAAGCTAATCTTAAAGAGAAATACATGGAGATTTAACAGCTAGTTCAAAAGCTAGGTCAAGAGACAGGGAGCCATGCCTGCTGTCCCTTGCTTTTGGATCAAAGCTACCTGGCATCTCTCCACCTTAGAGGACTGGGAAAAATGTAGATGAAGTGAGAAATAACAACAGCATAATGAGCTGGCAAAGGACTGTGTGAGGAAACCTGAAGAGCCTATCTTTCTGTCTAACGGAAGCTGGCAACGATAAAACACAGTGGGATGAAGATTACGGCAATGATGGCAGATTTGGAGCACCCAAATAACTCAGGCTAAGCCCATTGGGAACCCAATGTTATGGAAGTGGTGATAAACACTCCTCTGTGCCACCATGCATCTGCACAATGTTGTCCCATAGAAATAGCTCAAGTGGTTGGGGCCTTTTACACTTTGCCAAGCAAGAACAGAATGTGGACAGTACAAATATTTCAACAACACTTTGTAGATAGAATTGTTTGTATCCACTCTGACTTGGATGTGGTGTTGATAAAGTCCAGTGGATGCAAACTTGGCTCCTGCTTCTGTTGTGGAGGACAAAGACAGGATTCTTGGAGAAGTGAAAGCTACCACGTGTGTACTGGCCTGTGCCCTTCTGGCTTTTAAAAGGCAGCCAGGAAGGGACTGACTGAGTTGTTAAGGGGAGCAAGGAATGCCCCCCTGCAGCAAAGTAGATTTTCATTCTTCTAAAAGAAGCTGCAGTGGCTTTTTGTGGTGTGTTGTATTTTTTTTAATCATGTTTTTTAACTGCCTTTTTAACTTAATATATATGACTATTTATTTAAATTGTTTATTTTTTATTACCCATTGTTTTAACTGTATTTTTTCAACTTATATTATGAACAGTATTGGGTCCGTAGGGGAGAAAAATAAGTGAATAAAGTGAAAGCAAAAATAAAATACTCCTGCTCATGCAAACTACTATGTACCGAGAGTAGCACTTCTGCCACTTCCAACAATATTAGAACTGTTTACAATTATCTCCACATACAGAGAGGGAGAATGAGATTGTGGCCACTGGTCCAACCACATGCTGTATGCCCTTCCGGCTCCAGCCTCCAACATCTGCATATTCAGTACAGCGTCTGAAAAGTCAAGCCTGTAGTGAACCATTGTACGAATTAGTAGTTCTACATATGGTAGAATCCTGACGACATAATAGCAAACCATCAAGAGAGCCAATGGCAAAGATTTCCTTACTCAGGCATCCTTCCAAACATATAACATCAGGGGTGGGTCGCAAGCCTGGTTCTGCTCCCTGGGACTTGAGTCAATGGGACTTGTGAAGAGCCACACACAACAAGGCAGTCAAGACTCACTTCCCTGGGCCTCCCTCAGCTGCTTCTCTGATGCCGCTTGGTTGGTGTTTGCCTCCCGCACCATCTTATGAGCTTCCTGTCAGAGAGAGGAAAAAAAACAGGGAGAAAATATACCTGCATACAGGGCAATCAGGTTCTCAAAATTAAATAATAAAATGGCTCCACATGTGTGAATTGTAACATTAGGAAGTTATTTAGAACCAGCTTTTTTGACACACTTTAACAGCCAAGGCTCAAGGCAATGGATTTTGGGAATTGTAGCGTTCCAGGAGCAAAGGTCTTGTGTCACAATAAACTACAATTCCCAGAATTCCACCGCCTTGAGCCACAGTGGTTAACATGGGGTCAAAGCAGATTATATCTCCTGTGCAGATGCAGTCACTGGCCCAGTACAGACTGCCCTTTTGGGGCAGCCTGCACCTGCCCCTTTTCACTCTGGGTTGCAGGCAGGGCAGCCTCAGCAGCAGGCCTGCAGCCCCAATCCAGAGTTTTTCCAGACCACGGAGAAGCCGCAAAATGCCGCTTCTCCATGGCACGGAAAAGGGGTGTCCTTGGGGTTTCATGCCCCTGGACACCCCGGGAGCCAGAGCCATGGGAGAAAGGGGCTGTTTAGCCCCTTTATCCCTGGCGTTGTTCTCGCAGCCATCTGGTGGCTGCGGGCACAAGGCACGCGCACAGAAGGAACTCTGTTTCAAAGCTCCTTCTCGCACCGCAGCCAGACCGCCTTAAACGGCCTGGGCAGCACGAAGATGTCACACATGTGCCACGCCATTTGGACGTGGCGCGTGCATGACATCATCATGGTGGCCCCCATGTGGACGGGAGGCCGCGATGATTACGGCGCCATCACGTAGTAGGGTTGCGGGGCATGTGGACACTCCACCCCCGGGCAAACCTACTATGTATGTGTCCAGGCCAGCGCAAAGCACCAGTCTGGAGCAGGCCACTGTTAACTATTCCAAATCTTTCCCCAATGTGGAAGGTTTTTTTTAAAGTCACCTTTTACAAAGATCATCAACATTAACACAAGCACAGAAATGAGTGGTAATATATGAGCATTTTTTCTTCATGACAATATTTGCCATATGTTCTCAACTGACATTTTCCCCTGTTTCTTTCTTGTTGAACATTAAAATACACTCAGTATTTCATTAAATTATTGGAGGTCAAAGATCACAGCTATTTCTCACTTAAATATTCTTCTTCATTTGGAGTAGGAAAGCTCTGCCTTATGAACAGTTCAACCTATGCAAGTACACAGGACTAGGTACTCATGCAGCTTAGAATGTTGTTCACAAAATGAAATTTCCTCTTTTTCCTGCAGATTGTCTTATGCTGCCTTTATAATTTTTTTTGGCTTGAGTTTATTTTATTTTTTTCTATTTACATTTAATTATCTGCCTGGAGACTATTAGTCAAGGATTTACAGTATATTAACATTTTTAAAATAAATAACTAATAAACAATGTTGAAGAGTCAGCTTTCAATGAGACCACAGAGATTATAACAAGAGGGAGAGTTCTCTTAACCTTAAGTCAAATATGATGAACAGGTGGCTCTACAACAGGTTGAAGGGCCATCTGCTCCTTGCCAGCATTGTTAAAGTTGAGGAAATTGAAGGAAAATTGCAGCACATATCAGGTAGGGAAGTATGGCAAACCTTTCATATGCATCACCTGCAGAGGGCATTCTATCAGTTCCATGTCAATGTGAAGACAAAGGCTTCAAAGTATATTGTGTTGCACAACTAACACATCTATTATAGCATAAGCTATCCTGTTTTGATGGATGGGGAGGGGATTGACTTCCATGCAGTTGGCCACCTATGCTTTCAGGTCTCCAAAAGCCTATGTTATAATAAATTATTAGTCTTTCAGATACCATAGGACTCTGTTGTTTTTGCTTCAACAGCATAAAATAGTTGCGTCCTTGGAAAAGGTGACTGTTGTATCTCTCTTTAATCCATGACCATGAAAAGTTAGCACTAGGAACTAGAGAAAAGTAGTACATATCTATAATAATAATAATAATAAAATGTTTATTTATATACCGCCCTATCAAATACCAGGGCGGTTTACAACATCAATACAATACATGATACATAATTAAATACAGATTAAAAACACAATTCTGCCAGCGGCCACACTGGCAAGGGGGAGGAACAAAGCATAGTCGGGGTAGGTGTTAGGAGAATGCCTGCTCAAATAGTAGGGTCTTCAATCCTTTCCTAAATTGGGCTAAGGAGGGGACAGCACGGAGCTCGGCTGGTAGCGAGTTCCAGAGGTTAGGGGCCAGGATGGTAAAGGCCTTCTTTGATGTAGATATTAACCTTGCCTCTGGCACGCTTAAACGCAGCTGTCCAGATGATCTGAGTGTGCGGGGCGGAATATATGGGGAGAGGCGGTCCTCTAGATACCCTGGGCCCAAGCCATGGGCCCAAGCCTATGAGCTGGAGGACAGATTTCTTAATCTTAAATCAAGGGTGCTTAAGTCAGGTGTGATTAACATAATTCATTCTAATGAGAATGGGACCCTTTATAATGTTGGAGACAATGCATCTGCTGGAATACTGTATAATTAAGAGAAGGAATAATGGTCACTATCTTTGCTTTGAATATACCCAGTTCTCATAAGAGGAACTGCAAGATCAGAAAAAGTATATGATTATAAATTCTACATGGATTTTACTATTTCAGGTGGGAGCGCAGAGGAAAATAAATGTTTCACTGCTCCCCATATTATCAGTTTCACAAAAAACTATGATACCAGGAAGTCATCTGGTTTAGAATTTCTTCTTAACATGCTAGTTTTCTGTGCGTATAATATCATGACAAAAACCTGAAACCATGTGATATCCATATCCACAGTGGGAAATGTCAGGCACACGTTAGATATTCAGGCAGTAGCTCCAGGTTTGAAAGAAGATAGTACCTCAAGTAAGCTTGCTGTTAATTTAGAAGAAGGCAGTACCTCAAACAAGCTAGCTGTTAATTCTTCCAGCTCCTGCTCCAATTGCTCTCTGACTTTTGAAAGTCTCTCACACTCTTCATCTTTCAACTTCAGCTCCTGCAAAAGGGAACAAACAAGGAAGTAAAGCAACACACATGGGACAAAGACTCCCCATATACACTTTAGTTCACATTTACCACATTAGTGTGAGATTTGGGGAGTTGTACTGCAGAAAAGTATCTTTTCAAATTCAGAACTTTATGTATATAATGGGCTATTAAATAATGAGGCAGATTAAAGGCATTTCTACCACAGTACAGTCTAACTTCCAGCAGCTTTCCAAGGCCTCAGCCAAAAGGTTTTAAATGCACCCGATAACCAAGAGTGCATCCACATGGTATAAATAATGCTGTTTGACACCACTTTAATTGCCATGGTTCCATCCTACAGAATCCTGGGATTTTTAGTTTGGTAAGGCGCTACACGACTTAATATAGTGTTAATCAGAATTATTTCTACAGTGTAGATACACCCCAAAAAATCTTCTTAACTGAAGTGGTCAACAGTAAAACCTGGATCTTTATAATTGGTGGTTACATTCTTTTTTAATTCTATTTTCAATTTTACTATTCCTCTAACAAATAGCATTCAAAATATGGTGGTAACAACAATGTGAAATTTTGTTACAAAGGAAGGCAGTCTCGATATCTGAAAGTGATCTCGCCTTCAGTTCACACTATACCCAAAGTAGGCTAGGGAGCCTTGTGGATGAGGAAGCCAACCTGGCTTGTTTTACAGAGACCTGGCTGGGGGGTGATAGTGCCATCACTTGGAATCAAGCTCTCCCAGCCGGGTACTCTGTTATTGAGCAGGTAAAGGGAAGTGGGTGAGAGGGTGGAGTGGCTCTGGTCTACAGAGATAATCTTACCTTGACCGGGATACCTATCCAGAAAATACACTACCTCGAGTGTATGTACCTAAGCCTGAAGACCAGGGATAGCATAGGGATTCTGTTGGTTTACTGTCCATCCCGTTGTCTTACAGACTCCCTATTTGAGCTGACGCAGCTGGTCTCAGAGTTACTGCTGAAGTCGCCCAGACTTTTAATTCTGGGTGACTTCAACATCCTACTCGAGACCAGTTTAACAGGTGCGGCTCGGGAATTCATGGATTCCATGACAGGCATGGGCCTAACCCAATTGGTTTCCAGGCCAACACACAATGTGGGTCATACCCTTGATGTGGTCTTCAGCACGGAGCAGAAATATCCGTGGGTGGAGGTAATTAATACCACCGCACTGTCATGGATGGATCATTTCCTGGTCAGGGTTGGATTGAGAGCCACTGTTCATCTCACCAGGAGTAGAGGACCCATTAGAATGGTCCGCCCTCAAAGACTAATGGAAACAATAGGATTCCAGAAATATTTGGAGGGTTCCTTGGTTGGTAATGCTAGTGATTCTGTTGAAGCCTTGGTCAACACCTGGAACATCAACCTTACCAGAGCTATCGACACGATTGCTCCCAAGCATCCTTTCCAACCCACTTCAAATCGCCAATCATGGTATACGGAAGAACTTAGGAAGATGAAGCAGTTTGGACAATGACTAGAGTGTGCCTGGCAAAAATCTCAACTCATATCTGACAGGACTCAGCATAGGAAGTTTCTTTGTTCCTATACAGAGGCAATAAATGCAGCGCAGAATTCTTTCTCCTCTGCATGTATTGCGTCTGCAGAGTCACGTCCGGCAGAACTGTTTAGGGTGGTAAGGAAACTGACACAGACTCCACCTGTGCAGAACCCTTTAATTAACCCGACCATAGCCTGCTGTGACGCTTTTAACAACTACTTTGCAGATAAAATCTCTCAGATAAAAGCCAACTTGGATGCCGAGATTACAGCAGAATTGACTGATGAGGTGTCCAGTAAACCCGTTTTGAGACTGGATTGGTTCGAGTCGGTGAGTACTGATGACGTGGACAAGATCCTTTGAAAAGTAAAGAAGACAACGTGCCCCCTTGATCCCTGCCCATCATGGCTGGCCGTCCAGGGGGGTGATGCCTTAATGGCACTCCTCAAAAATGTCATCAATGCATCGCTTAGGGAAGGTTGTGTTCCAACATGTTTAAAGGAAACAGACATTAGGCCAATCCTGAAAAAGCCTTCCCTGGACCCCTGGATTTGAAAAACTATAGGCCTGCATCATATCTGCCATTTTGAGCAAGGTGATCAAATGAGCCATCACCCTTCAACTGCAAGTAATCTTGGATGAAACCGATTATCTAGATCCATTTCAAACTGGCTTTAGGACGGGATATGGGGTGGAGACTGCCATGGTTGCTCTGGCTAATGACCTTCGTCTAAGCATCGACAAAAGAAGTGTGACCCTGTTGGTGTTTTTAGACCTTTCAGCAGCATTTGACACAATAGATCATGACATCCTCTTGGAATGCTTGGGAGAGTTAGGAATTGGAGGAACTACATTACATTAGGTCTGTTTCTTCCTCTCAGGCAGATTCCAGAGGGTGATGGTTGGGGACTGTTGCTCCTCAAAAACGGAGCGTAATTGTGGCATCCCTCAGGGCACCATCCTGTCATAAAATCATAGAGTTGGAAGAGACCGCAAGGGCCATCCAGTCCAACCCCATTCTGCCATACAGGAAATCCAAATCAAAGCATCTCCGACAGATGGCCATCCAGCCTCTGTTTAAAGACCTCCAAGGAGGGAGATTCCACTACACTCTGAGGGAGTGTGTTCTAGTGTCGGACAGCCCTTACTGTCAGGAAGTTCTTCCTAATGTTGCGGTGGAGTCTCTTTTGCTGTAGCTTGCATCCATTGTTCCAGGTCCTAGTCTCTGGAGCAGCAGAAAACAAGCTTGCTCTCTCCTCAATATGACATCCCTTCAATGTCCCTGAGGCTATTCAATATTTATATGAAGTCACTGGGAGAAATCATCCGTAAACATGGGGCAGGGTGTTATCAGTACGCTGACACCCAAATATATTTCTCCATGTCTCAGTCAGCAGCCATGACGACAGATGGCATTTCCCCCTCAAACAATGTCTTGATGCGGTAATAGACAGGATGAGGAAAAACTGACTCAAGCTGAATCCGGACAAAATGGAGGTACTTACAGTAGGAACCCCCAAACCAAGTATTGGGTTGCAACCTCGAATCCTGGACGGGGTCACACTCTCCATTAAGGACTGTGTTCACAGTCTGGGGGTGCTCTGAGACCCGTCGCTTCACATAATAAATCAGGTGAATGCGACAGTCAGGAGTGCCCGTTATCAGCTCTGGCTGACACACCAGCTGCGCCCTTTCCTGGAAGTAAGGGACCTAGAAACTCTAGTGCATGCACTGGTTACCTCACGACTCGATTTCTGCAATGCATTCTACATAGGGCTACCCTTGTACCTAGTCTGGAAACTATAGTTAGCATAAAACATGGCAGCCAAGCTGATCACTGGTAAAACAAGAAGTGATCATATTACACCAATTCTGAAATCTCTTCACTGGCTTCCTATTGGTTTCCGGGCACAGTACAAAGTGTTGGTGATTACTTTTAAAGCCTTACATGGCTTGGGTCCAACCTATATAAGGGATCGTCTACTTCCATACAATCCGCCTTGCACTCTCAGGTCCTCTGGGAGGAATATATTGCAACCCTTAAAAACCAGACTATCGGCAACCTCCCAGAGGATGTTATCCGCTGCCGCTCCCAGACTATGGATTGCCTTGCTTGTGTACTGAACTGACAGAGAAAACTTTTCTTCTGTAGCTATTCACATTTGTAGTTTTTAAATATATATATATATATATTATTATGATTTGGGGTATTTTAAGATTATTTTACTGGGGTTTGTGTACTACTAATCAGCTTAATTATATTTTAATAAATATATTCACTGTGTTTTTATTAGTAATTTATTTATTTTTCAAAAAGTCATTATCTGCCTCTGATCCTAGCTCTGTGAGAAAAGGAGAGATTCACATCACATCACAGACAGAAAGAAGTTCCAGTGGACCTCATCTAGCTACTAGATGCTGAAAAGCTGGAGCATGTCCAGAGGGGGACGAACAAAATGGTGAAGGGTCTGGAAACCATCCCTTATGAGGAGAGACTTAGGGAGCTGGGGATGTTTAGCCTAGAGAAGAGAGGTTAAGAGGTGATATGATAGCCCTGTATATGTATTTGAAGGGGTGTCATACTGAAGATGGAGCAAGCTTTATGTATGTATGTATGTATGTATGTATGTATTTTGCTGCTCCAAAGAATAGGGCACAGAACAATGGATGCAAGCTACAGGAAAAGAGGTTCCACCTCAACATTAAGAGGAATTTCCTGACAGTAAGAGTTGTTTGACAATGGAACCCAGTCCTTCAGAGTGATGAAGTCTCCTCCTTTGGAGGTCTTCAAACAGAGGCTGGATGGCCATCTATCAGGGGTGCTTTGATTATGAGTTCCTGCATGGCAGGGGGTTGGACTAGATGGCACTTGTGGTCTCATCCAATTCTATGATTCTATGGCCACCTGAGGCCCTTTCATGCTACACAATAACAGTACTGGGATCTCATTTTGACTGCCATGGTTCCATGCTATGGAATCCTAATATTTGCAAATTAAGGAGGAGGCATTTATAATTCCCAACCACAGAGATCTACTGTCTCACCAAACTACAAACCCTCAGATTCTACAGAACACAGTCATGGCAACTTGAATCATGATGTGATAATCATGTATTGGTTTCACAATGTAAGCATCTGGACCTTACAACTGTCCTTTCCTTACTTCTCAGCCGACAGCCTTACCTTCTGAGCTCTATGGAGCTCCTCTTTCAAGAATTCAGACCCCTTTTCACGGATCTCCACCGAAGAGCTGCGCAAGCGTGACACATTCAGCTGAGCCACAGTTTGGTTCTCATCTCCATTGCCCAAATCTTTGATGGATGGCTCCATTGGCTGCTGTCGCTCCTGCCCTCTGTTTGCTGGTGAAAGGGGCTTCCATTGCCCCACCACTGGCTGCTTCTGGAGCTGCTGCCTGGTCTCCTCAAACTGGGCCTGGCTGTGGGAGAGAAACACATGAACTCGAGTTCGTAAAAAAAAAAAAATGATGATGATGATGATCAACATACATGTTTCCATCTAGTTTCAGTCATGGGCAGTTGAGCTGGCAGAAAGTGACTGCTCTATCCTCTCTCTTAAAATGTCATAGCAGTCCTTCCAGTCTCCTGAATGTTACTCAAAAGGGCAAGGCTGCTACACTCTGAGGTCAGCTATGGGATAAGCAGAAGGGAGGCCTTCAAAAGACAGGGAGAGGCACTTTAGTTGAGCAGAGCCTTTCTACCAGCAACCGATGGCAAAGGTATCATCCCAACTGGAAAATAAACATAGGGGTCCATATACAACAGGAGATGAGAAAATGAAGCCCATTTCCATGGTTTCTGGAGCTCTGAAGCACTCTGAATTAGACCTTTTTAAAAAGGTTGGCCCCAAACACAGCAAAAATGCATGGACATCACAGGCGTACATTTGGTTTCCGAATCCCTCAGAAGTATACACAGAGAGAGAGACCCAAATTCATAGGCTGCAAACTTTGAAGTGACATCATCACTTCTAGGATATTGCAATATGTTAATGCAGCCCCTTCCACAGCTGCCCTTTCCTGATATACATACATATATAAACACATTAAATATGAATGGAAAATTAGATGCTAATCACCTCCACTCCAGGGCCAAAGTTCAGGCCTTTCATGAAGTGTCTCTTTTCTACCAGTGTCCTGTACCAACTGAAAATGGTCCTTTCATGTGAAGGATGAGACCATATTAACTCAGTTTCTCAAGAATGCTGTTTCCTATGATACTCATTTCCCAGTAGGAAGTTGCTTTCTATCATCCATATACATATACATGCATACATATATATACACACACACACACACACACACACACACACACCACTGTACAGGATGGGTGTTTCCCTTAAAAGCATCCAAATATTGTATTTAGGGTTGGAAGTGATCCCAGTAGAGAAGAGTTTGCTGTTATTAAGTGAGTGCCAAAAGTGTATTAATAAATCCTGAAAGGTCTATTCCTGATAGCTGTATTGGCTTCTTCCTTCTAGGAACATTAGGGCTTCTTTCTAAAGTTCTGGAAGACAAGAAAAGGGGTACAAGGCTCTCATGCAATCAAATAACAATCTATTATTGAGTGAACTCAAGGATCACTTAGAGCAGGGTCACCCCACTTTTCTAGCAGATTAGACAGTCATAGTTCAAATTTGTTTGGGATGTTATACCAATGGAACGGCATCCAAAGATTAGAAGCAGTCTGATGTGATTACTTACAAAACATTAGACATTACATACACTAAGACAACAGATTTAAAAGTTATGACTTCCAAAGAACATAAGTGTTGTCTATAATTACTATATCCTATACTCCTTATATAACCAATTTATAAGTGTTACTTGATCTATAATTAGCTCCTTTAATGTTTTCTTTCCTGTAGAAAGGAAATTTCTTTTATTAGGATAAGTAATAACTCAAGTTCATCTCAGAGTACCCTAAAATTAGACAAAGAAAGAAAACATTACTTCCTGTTTTTGTTATAATTTCCGGTTAACTAAAAACTAAAAAGATAAACAAACATCAGTGATGGAAAGGAAGTGGGCTATCAGAAAATATATTAAATATTGGTATTTTTTCCACAACCTGTAGAGATATCTTTTATTACTAAATTTAACTATGGCCCTCCACAGATGGGCCTGATAGCATGTCCTGGCAATGTACTAGGGTTGCCTCGGGGCGTTGCTTATATATGCCCCGTAACCCTAGTACGTCGCCAGGACGTCAAAATGGTGGCACCCTGTCTAAATGGGCACCGCCATTTTGACGGCTGCGGCGCGTCCAAATGGCACGGTGCAGCCATTACGTCCTGGCGCCTCTGTAGGGCTCTTCTGGTGCCCTTTCAGCGGCGCAGGAAGGAGCTCCGAAACGGAGCTCCTTTCGCCACTTGTATCGCTGGCGCAGCCTTTACACAGGTGGCCCCTTTCTCTCTTTCCCCGCCACTGTCAGGGTTTTGCCGCTTCCCTGATGCCTGGAAAAGTGGCGGATCGGGGCCTCCAGGGCTGCCGCTGTTGCAGCTCAGGCCCCGATCCATCGGGGAAAGGGGCAGATACAGGCCGCCCCAAAGGGGCAGTCTGTATCCTGCCTATATTAATAAAATGTCTGAAGTATTTTTTCTTCCCCCTGTTATTCAGACATTTCCTCGGAGGTCAGCTCAAAGATCATCCAATTTCAAGTCCAGAGCTTTTCCCATAGCCTCTAAGATTGGAATCCTGATTTCTGAAAATAATCATAAAGTTTCCACATCCATTCCAGAGAGGATGGGATACCCTCCCTTTTCCAATGTCTTGCGAGAACCAATCTAGCCGCCGCTAGCTTGTAAAATAAGACTCTGCCATATTTTTTTTTCCAGGTCCTCGTCAATCATGCCCAATAGAAAGCATTTTAGGTTTTTCTTTAGATCTATCTGCAGGATCTCTCTAATGCTTTTTTGAATTGCATCCCAATATGGTTGACCTTTGGACATGACCACCAGACATGTATGAAAGTTCCCCTCTCTTTTCCACACTTCCAACATTGATCATTGGCATTCTTAAACATATGTACAATTTTGTCTGTCATCATGTACCATCTGTACTGCATTTTATAATATTGCTCTTTTAAATCCATACGAACTGTGTACTTGAGTTCTTATTTGCCAACATTTCTCCCACTCTTGCAATGAAATGGGTTCCCCACAGTCTTTAGCCCATTTAATCATGCAGTCTTTTACCACTTCAGATTCCATATCTATTTTTAGCAATTCCTTATATGTTTCCGATATAATCTTGTTTTCTCCATGAGTATTTTCCCTAATTTAGATCCTGTTGCATCAGTGTCAAAACCATATAACTTTGAATCCATCTTAAGTAATCTAAGTAATGTGAAGTCGAAGGCTTTCGTGGCCGGCATCCATAGTTTTTTGTGGGTTTTTGGGGCTATGTGGCCATGTTCTAGAAGAGTTTCTTCCTGACGTTTCACCAGCATCTGTGGCTGGCGTCTCTGAAGATGGCCACATAGCCCAGAAAACCCACAATAAACTAATCTAAGTAATATCATTGTATACTGTATATGTATATGTATATGTATTGTATTGTATTGTATGTCTTGGTTTTTTGTTTGTCTTTTTTTTTTAAAAAATAAAAAGTTTAATAAAAAATTTTTAAAAAAGAAGCAGTCTGACGTGGAATAGAGGGGTATATACTGACCACAGCTGTACTGACACTCATTTCTCCACTTCCTAATATGTGACTGTTTTTAAAAACACACACACACCAGCATTATGTCAACTGATTATCCCAATTCTTTGTTATTCTTGGAGTGGGATTACTATTACATTTTATGCTCTTGGTCTGAAATCTTTTTGATACAAAGCAGGGTAGAAAGAAATTAATCTTCCTTCCCCATCTCCTTCTCCTCCTTGTGTTAACTGCAACTAAACTGGACTGATTGAATCAACTGAAGTTACATAAGTGTTGACCTACCAAACTACTGTTTATACAATGAGCCTACTTTGTTTGGAACTAATACAGTACTATTTAGATCCTATAAAAATATTTTTGTACAGCAAGCTATATTGAGTCTTTTTTTTTTTCTTTTTAGTTGAAGGCATCTAATAACTCCTATTACGGTACCACTTTCCTTTGCTTCAGTGTGGAAGGATCCACATACTACAGTAGTAAAGGTTTAAGGAAGGAGATCACAACAAATTAAACCTAGATAATTATCTGAAAGTAGTTCCCACTACTTCCCAGTCCTCAGGTCTGGTTCTTAAAAATGGCAGGTAAGATGATAAGCCTCTACCAACCTTAACCGCACTAGACTATGGGTGGAAGTTTGTAAGACTGCAGGGAACATCGAGATGCATTCAGACATATGAACTTGTATTTTTAACCAGAAGAGCTACAATCTAGTCACATGTTCTACTTTCTAGAGGACAGATCCTTATTGGAAGATACCCAAGATAATAAGAAGGTACTGCATCACCATTTACTGTATACATTTGACTATGGGCCTGAACAGCCAGGCCAAAATAAAGCTGTTTTGGGCCTCTTTGGAGTTATGCTGTTTAAATGATGCATGTGTCCTAAGAGGCTGGAAGCCACGCCAAAGCCACACTCTAGTCCTAAAGACTGGAGCACAGCTTTGGTGCAGCTTCTGGCCTTTTAAGATGTGTGTTTCATTTAAACAGCATACTCCAAAATAGCCCGAAGCAGCTTTATTTTTGCCTGTCTGTTCGGGCTCTATGTTGATAAATTTTAGTATAAAAACTTACCCTGAAAACTTCAAGGAGTCTGTGCTGCTGGCAGGGTGGGAAGGGAGGAGATTGTCAAAAGACAACCCAGCAAACTCTTCCCAGCTTGAGGTGAGCAGAGGCAGGTTCTAGGGTCTTTCAGCTTCCTCACACACAACCAGCAGCATGGACTCTGCAGACTGGGTCACCAGACAGAGTTTAAAAGTATTTCACATAGCTGCCCACAATCTCAGAAACATCACAAATGACTGACTGACTGAGAGAAAAAAATACCATGTCAACTGACACTGCAAACAGTGCTTGTACAGTATGATCCCAAGCTAGCCTCTGTAATCGACTTCACATCTTTTGCCTCCCCTCAGCAAATTTTGCAGAGTGGTGGACACCTGTACTTCCATTACTTGCAACTGGATGCTAATCATCACCAGAAGGGAAGGCCTTTACAGTACTAAAGCCTTCATTTAGTAAATTCTACAACAGACCTATAATCAATCCTGTGGTTATTCTATAATAACTATCATAAAATACAGTAGAATTATAATTTCTTTTCCTCTGCAAAATGAGTCATCAAAAGAAAATGAGAACTTTTTACATGGCATTGTCCAAACTGAGAGTTATTGAACATGCAAAGGAATCCAATAATTGTATAGCAGTGACAGAATTTGGCACCAATGAAAAAATCATCCTTTGTTACAGGCCCCTAAATTTTCCACTCAATGTAACCATAGATTATAGCAAATTTTCAGGACCAAAACCTGCCCTCATCCATGAAACTGATTTACAACAGACTGAGCAAGCACATGGGTAGGGATGCCATAACCCAGTGGCCGCCGGGAAAAGCACGCTTTTGGGGGGCCCTCCCGGTCACGGTCCGGTTTGGCCACCAGCAATGCATTGGTCCCGGCCCCACGCGCAGGCCTCTGAAGCAGGAGCTCGTCCCCTGCTTTGTTGCCAGCCGGCCATTGGCCAGCTGGCCAAAGGGGACGGGCTCCTCTGCGCGCGCCTCCCAGGCATCAGCAGGGGCCAGGGGCAGCGATCGCGGCCAGCCCCCGCACGCCTTCCTGGCCTTTAAGGAGGCCTGGGACTCCTTAAAGGCCAGGGAAGAGGGAGGAGGCCAGTGGCGATCGCAGCCAGCTCTCCCTCTCTTTCCTGGCTTCTAAGGAGGCCTTGGTCTCCTCAGAGGCCAGGAAGGAGGGACACTTTGTTTATGTAGGACACTTTTTTTATTAAATGGAGGACGCCCTGTGCCCCCTCCTGGCCTTTAAGGAGGTCTCGGTCTCCTTGGAGGCTGGGAAGGGGTGTGGGGTGTCCTCCATTTAAAAAAAAGGGGGGGAGGGAAGTGTCCTCCATTTGAAAACATTGTCCTACATTTGTCCCGGTCTGGCTGTCCTGAGGTATGGCAACCCTACACATAGGTCACCTAATCAGAGTATTTCCCCATTAATGGACTACTGGTGCTTCAAATTCTACTCATGAATCTAGGAATCAGTGAATCACTTCTGAAACCACAGTAGCTTTCTTTTCTATTGGAATGTATGTTTATATTATAATATGCATACCATAACACACATATCACAGGAGTGGTATATTCTCTTTGGAAGCTGACAACAACAAAACTAAAGTTGTATCCCCACTGGAATCTATGATAAGATTCCCACACTGAAAATATGCAAAAAAAAAAAATATTATTATCCATTTGCTGAAGTATTCACTCCTTTTTGACTTTTCCACATTTTGTTGTGTCACAATTGTAGTCCCCAAACTTTTTCCAGCTGGCACCATCTTCCCTCTTGGGGAACAAGCCTAGTGCCCCCCCCCCCAATATTTCTTGATATTAGGTCTACAATTCTACTGCAAATTCAGAACAATCAGTCTCAGTCACTGCTCCAATTGCACCTGGTCACTTTGGAGCAGCAACTGAGCAGCTGACTGAGCAGTGACTAAGAAGCCTCTCACCCAGGCTAGCCTTGCAGCAAAGTTCAGTCTGGGCAAGAGACTTTTTGTTGCTGCTCAATTGGCTGCTTTGTCGCTGCTACCTTTGCACCTGGTCACCTTGGGAGCCACAACTAACAGCTAGCTGACCAGCAATCAAGAAGCCTCTCACCCATGCCACCCCTCCAGCAAAGACAGTGCAGGCAAGAGGCCTCTCAGTCGCTCTCAGACAACTACTCGGTTGCTGCTCCCCTGGTGATCTGTACAAAGGGAGAAGCTTCTCCTGGCGAGGGAAGACTCTCAATCCTTCTTCGTTGAGGAGATGAAGGTTGGAGCTGGTGTTTATGTAGGGGGTTTGGAGAGGCCACATGCCCTGGATTGGAGACTGGCATGAGCAGGGAAAGGAAGAGATTTTAACTACATGAGCCACTCCCAGGTGAAGGACATGTTGCAAGAATTGACCTCAGATACTCTCCCTTCTCCTTCCCCAGAGACATGTCTTCCCCACACAGCATCAAGTGTTCCACTCCACACACATACACAAACATTGTTTCTTCTGTTACCTCTTCTCTCAGACTGTATGATGAACAAAAACAGGAGCTTCAACCTGCCGGCCAAGACCCAGGAAAGCTCACAAAATTTAAGCAGGGCTCCAAATGTGAAAGCTCCTTTTTGCCACTGCTTCTCCCTCTCTGCCACATGCTCTAACTCCTTGCTCCAGACAGTCTGTCTGTCTCAAAATGGTGTTGCTTTGTACCACAGAAGTGATCTCCTGCACCAAAAGCTTCACAAGAGTTTCCCAACTGCCACTGCCACCATCAGTGAAAGTTGCAGCTAAGAGACTGTGTTTGCATGGGCAGACAAAGAGCAGGAGTCACCACCACATGAAATGAGGTGAGGCTGTGTTGTGGTTTTAAAGGACCTTGAAAAGATGTTCTATGCAACCCTCATCCCACCATGGTCCTAAAGGCTGCTAGTTCCCCTTGTCTTTCTTGCACACCGACACTCTGACCAAAGGCCCCTCGCTGCCCCCTTTCCACCTCACTGCCCTCTAGATCTTTCCACCACCCCCAGGGAGGGCATACCACCCATTTTGGGAATCACTGTGTTACAATCTGGCACTGAAATTAATTTAACTGGCATTATTGCCACTTCACATACACAAGAAACTCAACACAATGGAGGAACAAAATATTTTTATGTGGCCCAAAAGTTACATCAACAAAAAAAGAAATTACACTTTCTGGTTGCATAAGTATTCACTCCTTTGCTGTGAGACCTGCTAGTTTTTGTTTACTACACTGTCTCTCTGGCTTTGCTTCGCGAACGAAGATTCAGGAAGGACTCATCCCGCGCTTTGTACAAGCGCGTTGGTGATTGTAGTGCCAAAACAAAACTATTAAGCGCCTTCACAGTGTTGGGTATGTTGTGTACATCAAGTGGTAACAATACCTACTAAATAGTCAATCATTTAGTAGTTGTAATGCAATGAAACATGGGAAGGTCAAAGAGTGTAAACACTTGAGCATGGCACCATATATAATCAGCATTAGCAAATTTCTATGTAATACTTTGCACTCTGCATCTGCTGTTTGTGAGAACCATGTGTGGCTTGAATGTGCCATGGGATAAGAAACAGAGCATCTCCACAATACCTATCAAAATAAGAAAGCAAAAAAGATAGGTGAGGAACCACAGTTGGTTTTGGAAATTACAGTATTTGACAGACATTATATCCTATTTTAACAACAATAACAACAACGAAATTAAAAACCAGTATATATACACACACAGGAGGAGCACAGGAACCAATACTAAGGTTATGGCCTTTGCTATCTTTATTGTAAGCAACCAATAAAGGCAGCCAAGTAAACGTCCAATCCTATGCTTGTTCATTTAGGAGAACATCTCCTTGCATTGGCAAATGCTCCTTAACCACTGTATTTATGACAGGAGCAATATATGAGGAAAGCAGTGTTTGAACTCAACTCTATCTTGCTGCTGTCAGCTTCCTAAGAGAATATACCAGCCATATGATATGTGTGTTTTAATATAAAATGAAGAAAGAAAGAGAAAAATGAAAAACAAAAGACCCTTTGGGAAAATGAGGTAGAAAACAAAACTTGAGCAGAAGCAGAAGCAGTAATCCAAAGAGACAAAGATACTCAACCTCAAACCCAACCACTCTTTGCCTCAGTTTTTAATCTAGAAAATGGGAATAGGATGAATCATTTTCACAATATGAATCAAAGGCAAACCTCTGAAATTTTGTAAATCTGATTATTTTCTTATTCCCTAACCATAAATGATAGCAACACAATTATTGCATGCACACGCACACACAACACAGATAAAGAAAGCTGGATCTTCGCAACAGGGAATATGTCTGAAAAGCAGAGAATACTGCAACTGCTATCCAGCAGAAAACAAATCTTTCCATGGCCAATGGCAGTACATTTGAGGCCACACTTTTGTCAGCTTATGACCAATATCTTATTAGACCAGACCCTGGAAAAAGGTCAACAATGAGTAAGTATATGTTATCTATATAACCAGCCCTGTGACCTGACATCTCTCACAACCAGAGCAAACAGCAGAAAATTCTTCCCTGAATTTGTCAGTTCAAATTCACATGGCCTATATTTTTAACAAATAGCAGCCTATCAGTCCAGATTTATAAAAGGAGATGTTACTGGGTTTATTTTAATAAGTATGGAGCTGTACATGCAGCCGCCCATTCTGCAGCCAGATTGAGGCCGCAGCAACCTCACGCTGTGGCCCGATTCAGCTTCTGGAGGGTGCAAAAAGGAGCTGCAAAAAGCATGTCCTTTTTGCGCCTCCAAAGGGCACCATAGCTGCGGCTGAATGGCTGTATGGTGCCCCTTTAGCACTGCATCATTTGGACACAGCACCAGAGGCGTCAGGGCACCCTGGAGGAGAAGTCAGGTGTGCTTCATCAAGATGCTGCGCCCCTACTCTGCCCCCAGGCAGCACAAAGTGTACAGGGCCTAAATGAATATCTTGGAGGACAAGAGACTGATTTGGGAAATATGAAGAACACAACTGAAAGACAAAAAAAATGCATTTATAGTTCAAGACTAATATTTAATCCAGCAATCCTTGCTCTACTGTTCCAAATTTGATTCCAAGTGAAATAGCATGCTAGGAATTTTGATTCCAAGTAAAATAGCATGCTAGGTTATAAGCAGGAACAAGGATGGAAGATGTCCAGATCATACCAAGACAGTATCAAAACTTGTGAGTCAATACTGTATTAAGAAAAACCATATACAGTGGACCCTTGTTATACGCTGGGGGTTGGTTCCAAGATCCCCCGTGGATAAAAAAACTCTGTGGATGTTCAAGTCCCATTAAATATAATGACATAGCAAAATGGTGTCCCTTATTTAAAAAAATGGATAATCAAGGTTTGATATTTGAAATTTATACTTTTTTTGAACATTTTCAAACTGTGAATGTTTAAATCCGTGTATAAGAAATCTGTGTATAAGAAGGGCCAGCTGTACAAGCAGACATCGATAATAGTCATAATGATCAATTTGGCATAAATTTAATAGCCCCAACTATTAAACTATTATTTATAAAGCTTGGCAAAGGCCCTGTACAGATGGGTGCTTTCACCAGCCTGGGCCCGAATTCGGGCTGCGCAGGGGCTGAGAATTTACACACTCAGCAACCCTACCATGCACCCTGACCGCCATCATGGTGCACACCCATCCATACAGGGCACGCCATGATGATGTCCATGCAGTGCAGCACCCAGACAGGCCTGTGCCACGCAGATGTCAGCATGGTGCGCAAGTGCACCAATGGCACCCCGCGCACAGCCTAAAAAGAACCTATAGGTAGCAGGTTCTTTTTAGGTCTCCATCCAGAGTAGAATGGGGCAGCAAGACTTTCTCCCAATCTGTCCAACCCCTAAAGTTACTTTTTGGATTACAAATCACAATGGCCATGCAGACTGAAAAATTCTGAGAACTCTTGTCCAAAAATGAACTTTTCTACATTTGTTTAACTGCAACTAAGAGCACAGAATGCTGTGCTACTCCATGTTTTACGTTTTGACGACCTGATGTTATCAACCTGTAAATATATACAAATTCAATATATAACACGTAGCCATAGGAATAATTTGGTATTAGCAAAAAGGTATTCAGTACTTTTTTTGGTATTAACCAGATGAAACGGATACTTTGGCGCATTACAAACTGCCCAAAACGGGCGGTCTCGCACCGCTGCCGGTTGCTGCGTCTGGGAACTGCAGCAGCCAAACCACGCGGTTCCCGGGCGCAGCAAGAAAGAAGTGCCAAAATGGTGCTTCTTCCTGTGCCCGAGAAGAGGCGCCACAAGGTGCGAGGCACGCACTTCCAGCGCCACTTCCGGCACGCTATGTCCAGATGCTGCGCGTCTGCGACGTCAAAATGGCGGTGCCCATCTGTATGCGGCGCTGCCATTTTGACGTACTCGTTACGCGCGAGGGGCAAGGTGCGTCAGGAAGCGCCGCGCCTCGCGCGTAACGACGGCACCACATGGGCCCGTCCAGAACACACCAAAGTAACCTTTTTTTGTGGCTAAATCCCTACAAAATGTTATTGAAAATTTGAAAAAATTACTTCCTTCCCTCCTAAAAGTTTAACCACCTTAGCCATATTAGCATTAACCAAACTGAGGTTAACCAGGCAAGATTGCCAGAACCTGAAGCAGAAATGCTCCATGCAATCAGGAACCCCAATCCTGCAGCAGGAAATTCACTCCAGGAGAGAATGGGGCTGCAAGACTGAGATTACAATACAATATTATCAGATAATGGGATGAATTTTGGTAGATGAGATGACACTTTAAGACCTCAAGTTCATGTCCCATAGGACCCCTGGGTACATGTGCATGATTGTGCGCACACATACTCACATAGGCTTTGCTCTTTTCCCAATTAAGAATGGTAAGAAAGCAAAGTGCTAGAACAAGACTATACAGAATTGTAAACCTTCTTATTTGGAACTAGAGTACCTAATAGATTCCTGGAACAGATTTCTAATCTATTTTGTGTGTATGTGCCATCAAGTTGCCTGTCAATTTATGGTGACCCCATAAATTTCACAGGGTTTTCTTAAGCAAGGTGGTGGTTTTACCTGTTCCTTCATTTGAAATATAGCCTACATTTTACTCAACCAAAAACCAAGACTGCTGCAAGTTCATTTTAGAAAAGTTTACAGAGGCAATAGTTCTGAGGGGAGGAAAAGTTAGCAAGAAGGACTTAAGACAAAAAAAGAAAGAAAGAAAGAAAGAAAGAAAGAAAGCAAAACAAAACAAAACAAAACGTAGGCATCCCCCCATCCAATTATTTAGTTCAACTAGCCCTATTTAGATGATTTTGCTGAGACAGAAAAACTTTGCCTGAGTATAAGCCACAGAAGTCTTGCACAACTAGTAGAACCCTCTTGTTTAAAGTCAATTTGATAAGCAGAATTTCTAAGAGAAAAATGCAGTTTCTTAAGTTAACATTTTTAAACTGCAGACTGCCACAGGGGGAAAGAAACTTTCACACCAAAACAAAAGGTAAAACAAAACAAAACAAAAACAACCCATCAACCTTAAAAGACTCAACGTGGGCCCCATTCCCACTGACTTATAATGCGGATCAGGACGCGAATCATGGATGCATTGTTTCCATTTGAGCGCACATTCAATCCGCATTGCTCCGATATCATTCCCATTGGAATTCGAATCTGATTTGATTTATCCTGAAAACCCCAAATTATTGGTCGATAAACTGGTTTTAAAAAACAGTGGCTTTTTAGTGAGTTTTCCTGTGCCTCCCGAGTCTGATTCGCGGCATACGAATGGGAACGAAAGGGTGTCTGATTCGGGAACTTGGGGATGGGAGGAGCAGTGCTCAAGGGGCTGGCTTGGGGGTGTCACCCACTTGTTCCTTTTCCTGCATTGCCGGTGCCATTTTCTCCCATTCGCATAGCCTTTCCTCTGGTGGAGTGGAAAGCAGGGTAAGGCAATCACACTACATTGAGCTCCAAATGCAGTAAACACATTATGCCCCCTGCAACTTCCCCCCTGCTCCACATTCATAGACCAACGTGTGAGGAGAGCCACTGAACACCATTTTAACTATTCTTTTCTCTTTTTTTCCTTTTTTTGCCTCTGCCTGAGCACCTGAGCAGCAGATGGGCTTTGCAGTACATGCCTGCTTGATCGCCCCCCCCCCCTGACAGCCCAAGGAGCAATGGGGGAGGGAAAGGGATTTGGGGGAATGGAGGCTCCTTCTCACTTTCCCAGAGGGAGTCTGGGGAGACACAGAAGAGCCTCGGAGGCAAAGGGATTTGGGGCAAATAGAGGCTCCTCTTCTCTCTTTCCCAGAGGAACTATGGGGAGACACAGAAGAGCCTCAGATACAAAGGGGTTTAGGGCGAATAGAGGCTCCTTCTCTCTTTCCCAAATGGACTGTTCTTCCTTTCCCGGAGGGGAAAAGTGCCTAAGCGACTGATTGACTGTGACATCAAGCGCTTAAGTGCTTGATTGACAGCTGCTTTTTTTAAAAAAGAGGTTCCGGAAGGGCAATGGGAATGGGGATCAAAAAAGTCCGCTTCAAATTACCACAGGGAAAATACCAATGGGAATGAAAACAGGGGTAAAAAAACCCGAGTCTGTTTGCACCCGTTTTTAATGGGAATGATGGGTCAGATTCGAGTCAGAATCCAAGTCAGAATCGCAGCGAAATAAGCCACTTTTTTTGTCAAGTAAGAATGGGGCCCATATGAGTCCTACAAAGGTCCAAAACACACTGCAGACATAATCCAGTTTGCAACCAGTTTATCTGACCTGGTGTAGTACTGGAGAATTTTGAAAACTGTAGTTTTGTGAGACTTTTAGCCTTCTCTGGGGCTATGCAGACAACCCCAAAGGAGCAGCCTCCAGCCACCTCTTTTACAGCCAGATCGAGGCAACCACATTCCGTGGCCTTAATCTGGCTTTTACGAGGCGCAAAAAGGACCTGCAAAAAGTGGCTCCTTTTTATGCCCTGCAAAGGGCATGACAGCCGTCAGATGATGCCATGATGCCTGTTAATCAAAAAGTCTCAAGGACTTGACCCTCTGACCCTTGATTCCCCTATACCTCTGGTTATGGTGGCAAATTAACAGCAAAACCAGTATGCATCAGACTAATTCAAGATGCTACTGAACTCAATGTACTCTTATGCCTACTTCAGATTGAGAGTATTATGGCAAAGGACAGCAGCAAATGATAAATATTTTTATTTGGGATGCAAGAATACCCAGAGTAGATTATCAGACCATGCAGAAGAAAGTGGAATAAAACATAATTGGATAACAAGCAGTCTCAAAGTTGTTAACTTATGAAGCTGCCCAATAAGTACTGTAAAAGGTTTGAAGTGATGTTGACATTTCTGTACAGATCAGAACAGCAAAATATTAAGAATTCAATTAGAAAGATTTCTAACAGATCAGTGGTGAGGGGAGGGAGGGAGATAGAGTGTGGCAAGTTCATTCAAAGATATAGCCATGTAAGTCAACAGAATCAGTATGTAAAGAAATGTTGTAGCACCTTTGAGATTAATTGAAAGAAAGAAGTTGGCAGCATGAGCTTTTGTAGATTTAAGTCTAAGAGTTAATTCCATCTCTTAGTTGGAATGTAAGGGTTTAGGGGATGGTGAATATTTTAAGTGCAAACCGCCACAAATGTCTAAGATAAACTGGAGTGTTTTTAGGGGGGAAACTACAATGAGTGAGTTGGAATGAACATTACACTGTGACAATTGTGACCTTTCATAACTTGTTGGACGGCATCTCCCAGCATCCTTCATCATTGGCAATGCTGTCTATGGCTGATCAACGATGATGCTGCAACATCATCTCCATCAGTCACAGGTGTGATGAGTGTCACAAGTTATCAGTTCCTGCTCTATGGAACAGATTATCCACTCCTGTTCTATCGAAATGATGTGTATAACTATATCACAGACGAAGCGACCAAACCTACCTGCCATACTGCCACAGAATGAGTAAACTTGGTGGCTTGGATCTGGAGAAAGGGCAGTGGAAGAGAGTTGATAAAAGTCAGCTGTCCCACTCCGCTTTCTCCCAGTAGCTTCCACAAGCCTCTCCCAGGGATCAGGAAGCCTCTTCAAAAGGAGTTAGATTGTGCTAATGGTCTGAGAGGGAAAGGGAATTGCTGAAATACTGGAATTACTCATGGAAGTTTCCCTTTCCCCAATTTCAGCAATCCCTCCTTTACTCTCCGTTTCCCACAGAACAATCCACCCTATTCAGGATGGCAATTTTAGGGGAGAAGGAGGGAGTCAGAAATTCACATTGATGAAGGCATCTTTGAATCCAAGCCAGCATGCTTTGCAGATTTCTATTCTGCCCAGTTAAAGACTTGAGAAAGGCTTGTTCCAAATAATCAATGAGTGGGCTGTAACTTCATTACCACATGTCCAGGATTATATTGGAACTATCAAGAAAAAAAGTAACCAAGGAATCCCTAACACAGAGAAATCAGAGGACACCAACAGAATTTACAAGCATGCCAAGGTTGACCCACTTAGCAAATCTTCATTAAGAAAGATGAGAAACAAGGTTTACTTGCCCTGAAAATTGGGTGCACTCTATGGAGTTTATCAAATGGGAGGAATTTCTCTTAAATTCGAATGAAAAGAAAGTGGGGCCAGAACGCATTCACTTAAAGTCACTAGTTTCGCGCAATTACGTGAATACGCATTGCATTCGAACTGGCTCCCCAATGCCCGAAAATAGCATGCCATTGCCCGAATTTGCATGTGGCAGTCTATCACGCAATAACATGAAACCACATGATTGCATTCAGACTGACTTCCCATTGCACGAATTTGTGTGTAGTGGGTTATCACGCAGTAACGTTTAAACCCCATGATTGCATTCAGATTGCCATCGGATTATACTTCCAATTCCCCTTGTCTGATAAACTCCTATGACTTCCTTGTCTATTGCAGCTTCCAATCTGCAATACAAATTACTAGCAGCAGGTTATTACTACTGCTACTACAACTACAACTACTTTACAGCAAAGCTACCACAATTAGATATATCTAACAGTGTATATTCTTTTAAAAACATCACCAGGTAACTTCATCTAGAAAGCTTCCCCTGTGGCAAGTATAGCACTGGTGCATTAAAACTCACAGAAATAAGGCGAATCGCAACACATAGCTCTAATTATGTCTGTCACAGTAGCTGCTTTGGATGATGCCATATGATCACACACTGGAAGAATAGAGACGAAACAGCAAGTGTCAGTTCCTTTATGGCTTTTACAGATGTCAGATGTGCTGAACCAGCATTCCGAACTCCTTTTTATAAAAAAAAGATCTCCCATGTGGAAAGATGCTTAGATAATTATTTCAATACTAAAATGAAGCAGCAGAGTCAGCAACAGAGCATGCCCAAGATTATGTGGCTAGTTCATGGCAGAGTTGGAATTTGTACCTTGACTTTTAAGGTTCAAAGAACCAAAATACCTTAAGGTGCTCTGCTGAGTCAGTTTTCCCGCTGGCTGGGTAGAGAAATACCATGTTTCAGCATTAAATCATATGAGGCAAAGATTTCTTATTCCAGGGTCAGGGCTGGTTTGAGACATTTTGTAGCCCAAGGAAGAACAACTAAGAGGCTGCCTCACCAGCAGCATTCAAGTGGCTGTGTAGTATTCAAATCCAAGTAAGTTATTGTGGCACATGAGGCAGAAAATCTCACAAGCACATCTTCTCATCCTTGGTAATAAATATACAACATAACAACTGAATTTCTCTGCCCTCCATCTATATCTAGCTGCACCTTAGACAAATACACTTCTAAATTTTCAAGAGTTTTTGTGTGTACATGTGTATTTTCAAAATGGAGATGCAAAGTTTACTAGTTTTTATTGCTTTCTTTGTTCTCAAGACTATGAGGGCATAACTTAGTCAGACTACTTTGCCCACCCTTCGTCTCAAAATAGCTCAGCATTAACATGTAGAGTTCATGGCATCGGGTATGTCATGATTGATTGGTTACAGATTAAGATGCCTGTGGTCTTGGAGGCATGCACAAATATTTGTGGGCATTTTGGTTCACTAAGGTGGGATACAGACCGCCCAAAAAGGGTGGTCTGCCGGGGCCTCCTTTTCCGCCGGTGGGAAGCCACAGCAGATAAACCGTGCAGTTTCCCACCAGCAAAAAAAGAACTCGCAAAAAGCGTGGTTTTTTTCTGCCGCACTTGGGATGCTAAGCATCTGTCGCATCAAAACCACGGCGCCCATGTGTATAGGGCACCGCCATTTTGATGTATGGAATACGTACTAGTGTTAGGGAGCGTCTGCATGGTGTGCGCTCCCTAACCCTAGTACCGCTGCCGCCATGCCACATTTTCCCCGTCTGTACCAGGCCTAACAAAGATAGACAATACAAAGACTCTTAAATTCTGCAGCCTCAGGCAGCTGCCTCACAGTACCTGATAGTAGCTGATTGTCTGGGTTCAAACTCCCAAGATTTATACTCTCTTCAGTACATAAAACTGCCAATGCAGGGTCATTTTTCAGTTTTGAGAAAAGGCAATATAACAAGTCTAAAATTGGACTCAAACTTTAGACACCCTTCATAGGAATAAAGAGCACAAAAAAGGAACTAGAAGACTACTGCTGATCACTTTCACTGGCCTGCCTGAAAAGGGCCTCTGACAGCATCAGTTTCCTGTGAACAGAAGAACTGCCAAGTAAGCAAAATAGCTGAGGTCCTAAATCACTTCCTATAGAAAAACTAGAGGAGGGTGGTTTATATCTAAAGTCTTCCTCTCATGTATTTCTTCACTGCCAATTCTCTGGGAATACTTAAAAACTGCTTCCTATCAACCACTGCTGCCACCTCCTCAGTTAGGCATCCATCCCACTGTACTAAAAACTATGAGGTGTCCATTTGCTCAAACAGAAAGCAGGTCCCCCTCCACAAATACGCAAAATATTTTATTAGAAACAGTTCCTTCATCTAACCACCTTGCCAAAATAGAAAAGCAGGAGTCTGAAAACGTAAGATGGCCCTGGTGAGTTTGTCTTCAAGTACTAATTTTAAAAATATTATGGTTGTTTTCTGGCAGCAAAACAATGATTCTAATTGTACTGTATGTCAAATTATTTTAATGTGTCCTATGTTTATGTGTTTTAAATTATGTGTTTAAGTTGTTTTATGTGTTTTAATCTATGCCGTACCACACCACGAGCCTTGAGGAAAGGTGGGTAAGAAAGAAGAAGAGGAAGAAGAGGCAAGTGGAGGAGGAGGCAACTTTTGTTGTTGTTGTTGTGTGTCTTCAAGTCAAGTTATTATGGTGACCCTAAGACAAATTTATTATATGGCTTTCTTCACAAGTTTCTTCAGAGGACATTTGCCACTGCCATCCTCTGAAGCTAAGAGAGCATGACTTGCCCAAAGTCATCCAGTGGCTTTCCATGGCCGAGCGGAAATTCAAACCCTAGTCTCCAGAGTTATAGTCCAGCACTCATGCTGGCTCAGTAAGGCCCATTACAGACCGCCCAAAAGGGGCGGTCATGGGCCGCTGCCGGTTGCAGCGCGGGGAAGCCGCTGCAGCCAAACCGCGCGACTCCCCCACGCTGTAAAAAAGGAGTGCGAAAATCACGCTCCTTCCGGCAACCCGGAAGAGACGTCACAAGTGCCAAAGCGTGCACTCACGACGTCTCTTCCGGGTTTAGATGTCCGGACGCTGTGCGTCCGTTACATCAAGATGGCCGCGCCCGTCTGTATAGGGTGCCGCCATCTTGCCGTACGGAATACGCATGAGGGGCAAGGCGCGTCCGGAAGCGCCGCCCCTCGCGCGTATTCCTGGCGCAACGACAGCACCACTTAGGCCCGTCTGTAAGGCGCCTTAGTTTATTATGAAAAACCCTATGTGAATTAAAAAAACCTTAACCTTCACAGGTATCTGTGAGTCAGTGGCTCTTTACGTAATAAGGAACAGATCCAGCATTAATTTTTCTGTACTTTCACAACCAGGGGCCCATTCACACTATACTGTTATAATGCTACTATTCCACTTTAATTGCCCTGATTCCATCACATGTAATTCTGGGATTTGTAGTCTGATGAGGCACCAGAGGGGCTCTCTGGCTGAGAATTCAATACACATGTCCCTACACTGCATGTCCCAGCATTCCTCAAAACAGAATCATGGCAGTTAAAGTGAAATCATAGCATTATATTTGTGTAGTGGGAATGGGCCCAATGTTTTTATTTCTCTCTCTTTCCCAATGAATGTATACAGTACCTGTCTTCTTTCTTCAGGTCTCTGTTCCATCATCCTCTTATCACCTTAAAGCTAGCTATTCTCTCATATCTACCTCTTATTTTAGAAACATGGTGACCAGTTTGTCTATCCACAGGCCATAGGTTTTTCCAGCCTAGTCCTGTCAACAGTGACTGGCTATGGCTCTCCAGTATTTCAGGAAAAAGCCTTTCACAGCTGTAGCTAGAGGTGGCAAGGACTGAAGCCAGGATCTTCTACATGCAAAACCTGTGCCCCACCACACTAGGCAAGTGGATCAAAACTACTCTATGGTGCTGCCCCTCAGTTGCAATCCTACTATGTAACATGTACCATATCCCAAGGTGCAGGCTTTTCAGGTTAATTCCTCCAATACCTATCCCAGTTCCAAGTACCAGCCAGTTTCTCAAACTGTTGTTTGAAATGGTTGATCGTGACAGCAGTCTGTGAGCCTGCTGCCAACTGGAAGGAATCAAGCTAAGGATGGGGGCTTAGAATTACATATCATCCTAGTGCTGCCGTCACTCTGGATCAGAGCTTACAGACCTTGGTTGGTCTACTGTGCAGCAGTTAACAACAACATAAGCAAGTCTGCCATAAGTGCTGAAAATTCATGTCATGAACAATCAATTGTGAGCCCAAATCCAACCTTTGAAGCCTAGTAGTGCCGGTTCCAAAATGTTTCCAAGGTGTGGCAGATTGGCACATTAAAAAATGACATCTGCAGTACACTCCCAGTTGTAGGATGTCTTGGGACAAGCAGTTGTGGCAGGACCCCCGAAAAACACAGTGGAAGAGCACTGTGGCCATCATTCCCAGTACAGATCTGCTGCCAAAGTAGGTTAGCATCATCATAGTTACAATGACAATGCATGGGCTTGTCCCCCACTTTTTTTGACTGACCTCTGGCCATGCTAGCTGGGGCATTCAGTTTGATGCAATCCAAAGAGGCAATTTCCCCAAGGTCTGGTCTGGAATAGGGTTGCCACTTGCTTATTTTTTCAAAAACTGTCTCTATTTAATATTTAAAATGTAGCATTCCTTTTCAAAAAGATGTGCCACAACTGCAAAAATAAAATCTCTTCCCAATTTAAACATTTAATAAACTGTAAGAATACTGTAGTCAAATTTTGACATGTATAAAAATTTTCTTCTTAAAATTCACATCTTCTTAATAGTGTCACAAATGTGTTCTTCATATTGAAGCTTTTCAGGTCACACATCTAATCTAGATGTAACTTCACACCATGATTCTGTGGCAGGGATGCTTCTCTTGCATAATGCACAGGGAATCCTGCATTGAGTCAGGATTAGATGACCTACAAGGTCTCTTCAAACTATGATTTATTCCACAGATTTGGATAAGGATGCCAGAGAGTTCTTTGCCAACTAGAAAGTGCTAGTTTGAGAGAGAGAGAGAGGGGGGGGGGGAGAGAGAGAGAGAGAGAGAGAGAGAGATTCTGTAGAAATACAGTGGAGAAGATGAAGGAAAATGTGCCGGATCTACATGTCACTACAAAGAGATCTTCTAATTTCTTGTAGAATTGCTCTGAAAGAACAGTCTCTTATACAAAATACCTACAAATAATTTCCAGCGAAATCCTACATATGTACCATATTTTACACATGTATTATAGGCCATCCCAAAAGGTTTCACATTTTTCTCAATCAACATTATCATTGAGAAGTTAGGAACAAAAATATACCCTTGCCAATCAAGAGATAAGCTAGCCTATCTTTATCATTCTGCTATATCTTGCATTCCAGAAAAACAGACACAATCTACATTTCAGACTGTAAGGCATTTCCTTATTTCATTCACCTGGAGATACATGTTACTAGCCAGGAAATTGCAGAACATCATAATTTCTCCTATACAAATTTACAAAGACTAAATGAATCCCTTGGAGAAGAGAGATGCATTACAGCATTAGGACCAATTCTTAGAGCAGGAATAATGCCCAGAAAGATCTATTCATGGGGCTCCTTGCTTCACTTTAGATGGGTAATGATAGCATTTCTCAAATTTACACATTCAGAATCTTGCTTTCTTGTATTTTGTTCAAATTGTCACAGAAGTTTAATACAAAAAATAGTTGGTTAATAATGGGAAACTTTTGGTTAAACCAATTAAAATGAGCACTGTGACAGAAACATGACTATCTAGATGTATAAAACAAATTTGTGACAAGATCTCCTTTCCTCCTCAATATCTGCCATTATATTTTTTATATAATATAAAAAATAATATTATATTGGGGGGAAATAATACACACACATCTACACAGATGCACACCTCACCAATAGACTATGGAACAAACTATCTAGCTAGAGGCAGATCTTGATTATAACATGTTGAGGTTGCATTGCTGGACCCACAATGTAAATTAAGACTGAAGTAAATGAAGGGAGACAGTTGTTTAAGCATTCACTGAAGACCAGGGCGATATATTCCAACAAAGCTGAAGTAGCCACAAAGTTAGAAATTCTACTCAACCTGCTACCAATTTTAAAGAGGTTTAAGGCATAAAACATCAGAGCATACTTTTTCAAGACTAGAAAAAGCTCTCCTTTCCAGATGATGACTACAGTTGTTCACCCACACGCACACCTAAACAAACAGAGGAAACCAATTCCAGTCACACCCAGACTCCAAGATTCCAGTTTCTTCATCCCCCTTCTCTGCAGGTAAAGGAAACCTCATCCTCCAAGACAGGATTACAGTTTTTTCCTCCACCACATACACATCTTAAATAGGCAAGGGAAGCACCTTCATCCAGACAACAGCAGGATTAGAGTTTCTTCCTCCCCCTCATGCTCCTCCTGAGCAGGCAAACAGAATCCCTTCTTTCCAGCAATGCCATGGGCCTCATTCCCACTTGATTCAGTTTCCACGGATTCGGGTAACCGATCCAAACTGATGAACCAGTTCAGCGGCAGAGCATGGTTACCATTATATTTGTGCCAGAAGGAGGCCAGGGAAAAGGAGAAGGCCAGGACAGAAGGAGGTGAGGAGGCCAGGAAAGTTTGGGATGGAAAGGCCGGGGAAGTTGGAGACTGCCAGGGCAGGGAGGCCAAGGAAGCCAGGGACTGCTGGGGAGGATTCAAATCTGCATGGTTCCCACATGGGCTGAATCAATTTATTTCAAAATAAATTGATTCAGCCCAAAAGAAGCAGAAAGAAACCAGCGTCAAAAAGACAGGGGTTAAATGAGTCAAAAGCATGGCCCCCTTTTTGAATCGCTTCAGCAATTCAAGTTAAGTGGGAGCCATGCTCTTTTAAACAGGTTCATACCGAATCATGATCCGGTTTAAAAGGTAGTGGGATAGAGGCTATGATCTCAGTTACTTTCTCCAGCTCCCCACTCCCACAACCTTGACAGGTAAAAGAAACACAAGTCTATTCAGCTTCTGCTACCACTCAAAACTCCACACCAAAACACTAAATAGCCTAATTCTCTCTTTTTGCTCTTCCACCTCACTCAAAAGCATAAGTGCACTGGGAAAACTATGTGTTGTGGTAGACAGTTTATTTATGTATTCCTGGAGAGATGTGGTATATTTGAAATGTCATAAATTGGAACACAAATTGAGACTTACCTGCGTATGGAATCCTCATGCTTCAAAATAGCAACTGCTTAATACCAGAACCTTGGGCATAGGATTTCTGAAGTAAACAACCCACTCCTCCACAATATCTGGTTGTCACAAGATAGAGACCAGGGGTGTGAATTGTGTGGCCCTCCAGATGCTAATAAACTCTTTTCTGTATAGTAAAGACAGTATAGTATAGACATAGTATAATACAGATGATTATAGTATAGACAGTGGTGAAGAATGCTGGGAGCTACAGCTCTAGAACATCTGGAGGGCTGCACATTTCCACCCCAGAATGAAATGGGCTGTTCTAATGTTCCAGACATCAAAATTAATAATGTAAACAATAAAACCAAGGTGGCAATTAAATCAAGGTCACATGCCTCATAAACATATCAACTCCAACATTTTTCAAGGAAAAGTACATTCACACCTCTGTCCACTTCTTTCTTCCTGCACCAAACCTGACGGCTATCTTGCATTCAAAAAAGCAGTGCTCAGACAAAATAGAAGCAGGAGCCTAGGCTCCAAAGGGGGAGACAGGGATATTCAAAGTTTTCCATTTTGTCTCTGTAGCAGACTTGACTACTTTCACTCTCTATTTGCAATTTGGAGCATCATGGACAGAATATGGTAAAAGTACAGTGGACCCTTGTTATACGCTGGGGTTTGGTTCCAAGATCCCCCGTATATAACAAAATCTGTGTATGCTCAAGTCCCATTAAATATAATGACACAGCAAAACTGTGTCCCTTATACAAAATGGAAAATCATGGTACATTTATACTTTTTGGGAACATTTTCAAACCGTGGATGCTTGAATCCATGTATAAAAAATCCGCATATAAGAAGGGCTGACTGTATTATAATTCCAGTTAGCATGGCCACTGGCTGTGTTGGCTGGGGGATTCCAGTGAGTTGTAATCTTTAAAAACTAACCTTTCTAAGTTGTTATCAAAGGTACAAGAGTGCCAAAGTTGTTCCCTCCTAGAAGCAAACATGTCATTGTATAAAATCAAACCTTGTTATCTATGGATTAAACCATACTACAATTAGGTCCTTCAAAGACAAGAGAACTGGGGTTTCCTCTCATGCCAAGTCAGGACTTGTTCTTAGTAAAAAAAATTTTACCCCCCCCCCCCCCCCGAACATCATTAAAATTCCAGGATGGTCATTTCCAGACAAAGATCATTTGTACTCAGCTACACTTCCATAGTGCCTTTTAGCCTCATATGCACTAGTTGAACCACAGACCAAAGGAATGCAGTTCATTTGCAATGAAAAACAGACATGCAATCTAAAGCATAACCTTCAGTAACATCAATTCTGTGGACAGGATGATTTCGAGGCATCCACCATGTGGAAAATGCCATCAAACAGAACTCAGCAGCACATCCTTCCTAGGATTTCTTCTATTTGAGATCAAAGGAGAGTACTGTAATTTTCCCTCCTCAGAACTTTACCTAACCAGTTTTTAAATGAAGTTCTTTTAGAGAGTCAATTATTGTCTAGTCATGAGTTAAGTAAATTGGGAAAGGGGCAGAAGGACATATTCACTCTGGGGAATTCTGCTAGAAGCCACACACAGGCTATGAGAGGGCCCACAGCCAGTGGTGGGACAGAGCCAGAGTCATGAGTAGGCTGGAGCACCCCTTTTCTCTCTTTCTAGCATCACCCAGATGCCATAACCATTACTGTCAATAAGGAAGGAGCATGGGAGATGCAATCCAGGAACATCTGGATAGCCAATGTGTTACCCTTCCCTGCTCTATATCTCACAGATCCTACATAGATTCCTGTCCAGCCTTTGAAAAATTCCCCATAATTGAGCAGTAAAACCTGGGCAGCTATTATCCACAACTCAAACAAACCTTGTTCCATGCCACTCACATTTATCTTCCTCTAACAGCAGCAGCAGCAGCAGAGGAGGAGGAGAATGCTGTTTCTTCATAGGACTTTATCACATGGGAGGCAAGCGTCATTAAATTGGCATTAAATCCCATCAATAAATCCTGTGAATAAAAAGTGGCACAATTTTGCCACTTTATTCACGGGATAATGGCAATGTCATGTCAAAAGCAACCCGTTATTGTGCGATATTGACTGGCTTTAATGCTGGTTTAATGAAGCTTGCCTCCTGTGTGATAAAGTCCATAGAAAGAAGTCTAAAATTTACAATACAGGATGAGCTTTTCTTATCCAGAATACCAAAATCCAAAATACTTGAAAAGCCAAAACTTTTTTCATGGTGGCTGAGATAATGTAACCTTTGCTTTTTGATGATTCAGTGTACACACATTTTGTTTTATGCACAAAATTATTAAGAATATTGTATAAAATTACTTTCAGGCTATATGTATCAGGTGTTTATGAAACATTAATGAATTCTGTGTTTAGACTTTGGTCCCATTTCTAAGATATCTCATTATGTACATATATGCAAATACAGATATTTGAAAATCCAAAAAGCAAACCCCAGATCCAAAATACTTCTGTTCCCAAGTACTCTGGATAAGAGATACTCAACCTGTGAGTTCTTTCTCAGGTCTAATACTTGCTCACTACCTTGTTATCGTTTGAGTTGATCGTAAAATAAAATATTGCAATTTAAATACATCAGCTTTCTTTCAAATTCATAATCTTTCTTTCGCTCTTCCCTTATTGTTTTCTGCTTCAATTGACATTTGGTTTTGCCCCAGGAGCAGGCTGCAGCAACCACACACCACGGCCTCCGTAGGGAGCAAAAAGAACCTGCTTGCATACCATGATGACGCCCCTTGTGGGTAGCATTTGGGTGCTGCGCCACATGGATGTCATCATGGCGCACACTGTGTGGATGGCTACGTAACGGTGGCCGGGTGGTGCAACAAGGGCTTTGACCGTATGAACGCTCAGCCCTAGCTGAAGCTTAGTGCATGTACAGGCTGGCACAATGTGCCGGTCTGTACAGCCCCTTAGACTGCAAGATCTCACAGATCCTACATAGATTCCTGTCAAGGCTGGGACCTATCCTTTTATTTTCTGCTTTTTTCCCCTCTCCCGCTCCCACTGCATTTACACTTCTCTATGTCACATGTACACAAAATCCAAGGAGAACCGCAAATCTTTGTCCATAGAGCTTTTTATCTATACAAGAGACCTCTAAGAAGGCCACTAGTGATCAGACAGACCAATAAATATTTTTCTTTACTCAGAGGTAGCACCTTAAATCCTGTTTTCCTTGCTTCATGTCTTAGATGTGGTGGTCTCTAAAACCTCCCACAGCCCCCACCCCACCAATACAACTCTCATAGCCCCAGTCAGTTGGCTATGGAGGATGAGGATTGTATTCCAATATACCTGCTGGAGCCATCCTGGGGGAAGACTGCTTTTCTTCTTATCAGAAACTTTTTGATGCTTGACCTAACTGTGGCTTCCTGCAGTTTAAATCCAATATCTCCTGTCCAACAGTCTGTGGCCACAGATGAACACTCCAAGTCATTCAAACTACAGATCAGCTGAGCAAGCATGGTGCAGTGGTTTGAGTATTAGACAACAATTTTGGAAACCAGGGTTTGAATTCTCACTCTGCTATGGAAACCCACCGGGTGATGTTGGACAACTGCCACTCCCGGGGGGGGGGGGGACAGAAAAGTTTGTCTTTTATTGTTGTTAACTGCCCTTGAGTTGATCCCATCTCATGGCGACCCTGTGAAATATCCAAGATTTCCAAACTTCCACTCCTCTGCTTAGGTCCTGTAAATTCATGCTTCTGACTAAGTTTTGCCTTAGGGTTGCCATAAGTTGGAAATGACTTGAAGGCACACAACAATAAACAAAAAACAGATCAGCTAAAGACAGTAACACTCAAATTTCACAAAACAGTGGCACCTTTATTCAGCCAACCAAAATCCATAAAATACATGCATCATTTTATGTGTTTTAATTGGCTAAATAAAAGTACCACAGTTGGTGGATTTTGAATGTTATTGTACTTTGCTATATGGCCAACAGGTCTATTACCCCTAAGTAGATCAGCTAAGGATTAATCCTGAGCAGGGCATTCCCCTTCTACATGCATGTCAGGCAAACATGTTCTCTTCTGTAAAATGGGCATAACAACAACAACACCTTCTGGGATTCTTCAGAAGGTGAAGAGTGAATTTACTTTTTCTTTTTAGTTCAATTGGAGAATCAAGCTTCTGGAGACAGGATTATCGATCCCCTCCTGCTAATTCTGACAGCTAGGTGACAGTCAAATAAAAAAGTAATCCATCCCCCCCTCCCTCAGCACCAGGCCCTTCCCATCCATGGAGGCACCCCGCCACAGCTAATTTATTATGACAATGATGATGATGATGATGATATTACTATTATTATTATTGCTCTTTTCACCAAAGGGTGGAACATCAAACATATAGAATCCAAAACAGAGGATAAAACAAAAAACTATAAAATACTAAAATAATATGTTAATATACTCAGAATGACCAGACGTTTCCTCTTTTTCTAGGACATGTCCTCCAATTCTTCCTTCAGTCCAGGAGGAATTCCAAAACGTCCTCCATTTGGAGCAGGACTAAGAAACACACACATATGCAAATATGAGTGTTTTTAGCTTTTATAGGATCATGTCCTACATTCTTCTTGGCTGTTCTCCATTTTGAGCACAACTAAGAAGCATGCATTTAGAGTTCTATGGATGTATTTTTTTGGCTTTTATTTGATCAGGTCCTTGAACGTCCTCCCTCCACAACTAAGATGCACGCATCTACATTGATATGAGTGTTTTTAGCTTTTATTTTGTGCAGTCATACATTTTTTCTGTAATACCTTACGTTCTGCAATGCCTTTGCGGAGGTGAGGACATCTGGTCACCCTGACTATATACTAAAACACAGTCTTGATGAAAAAGAAGGTTTCTGCTGGGTGCTCCTGGAAAATAACCCAGGGGTTCAGGAAGAGGAGGAAGGGCTGCAAAATCCAGACACACAGGGCAGCAAGGGGACCAGATGAGTCCTCAGCACCGCAAAAGAGGACAAGGCCCTGCAAAATGGAATACCTTCCAGATTAAATGGAGGACATGGCAACATATGAACGCTACAAACACTCTTATAAATATAAATCCATCCTTCTGAGTCCTGCTTCAAATGGAAGACATTTGGGAATTCCTTTTGGACAGAAGGTGGAAATGGAGGGCAGGTCCTGGAAAAGGAGGACAAATCTGATCACCCTGGCACTGGGGAGGATTCCTCCAAGCCCTCCTGGACTAAAGACACGAGAAACTACCCACACACAGAGTCCCACCACCCAGGGTGACCAGAGGCCCTCCTTTTCCAGGACCTGCCCTCCATTTCAGCTTTCTGTCCAGGAGGAATTCCCGAATGTCCTCCATTTGGAGCCTCGCGTAAGAAGCATGAACTTACATTTCTAAGCGTGTTTTTACCATATATATATATTGTTCAGGAGAAGTTCCCAAATGCAATCCATTGGGAACCTAAAGAAGCATGCATTGCCCTTTAGATGAGGATTTTAGTTTTCTATTTTCTATCCAGGAGGAATTCCAAAAGGTCCTCCATTTGGAGCCTAGCGTGCAGTTTATCTTTAGATGGGTGTCCTTTATCTTTTCTTTTCTGTCCAGAGAGTGACTAAGAAGCATGCCTTGACATTTACATTATTTGTGTTTTGAGCTTTTCTTTGTCCTCTCTTTATCTTGACTGTCCTCCTCTTCCATCTTCCGCCCACAGGGAAACCATACCTGCCCAAAGGGAATCGCTGGAGAATATTTGCCCATAGAGAGTAATAGGAGAATACTGTACTTGCCCATACAGAAGAGAATGCTTGCCCATCGAGAATAAGGGGAGAATATTTGCCCATAGGGGATCATTGTGGAATACTTGTCCATCGAGAATACAGAAGCTGGGTTTCTAAAAAGAAAGGGCTCCCTCCCTGCTTCTTCTCTCTGGGCCAGTCCTGGGATGCGTTTGAGGTCCCAAGCGCCCTCCATCGGGAGCCTGGCCAAAGAAGCCTGCACTGAGGTCTCAATAGGAGGGTTTCCAGCTCTACCTTGTTCCCTCCCCCCCGGGAGGTCCTCCATTTCCCGGAGCCTTGTCATCCTCTGGGGCGGGGAGGGCAGCTGATCCCCTCCCTCCCTCCCTCCCTCCCTTGCCATCCCCATCCCCTGCCCCTACCTCCTCCACATGGCTGCCCCTGGCAAGGAGGCCAAGAGAGGCTCACAGGGAAGGCGAGGCAGGCTCCTGGGCAGCCATGGAGCGAGCGGTCCTTCCTGCCTTCCTTCCTTCCCTTTCCTTCCCGAGGGCTCCTCTGCGGCAGAGGCTGGCAGCCCTCCTCCCGCCCAGCTGTGCTCTGCTCCTTCCACAGCTGGATGGGGGGCAATGAAGGACAGGAGCAGCTGGGGGTCATGTGACCTCTGGGAAGGTCTCCTCCTCCTCCCCAGTCTCTAGGAATCACGTGACACCCCCTCCTCCTCTTTCTCTTCTCCCCCCCCCCCCCGCCTTCCCCCTCGCGCTTCCATCCCGCGCAGCACCAGAGTCAGTGCGGACAGGGTGCTGGCCCTCTCTCCCTGCTTTCTTTGCTTGCAGCAGCAAGAGGAGGAGGAGGAGGAGGAGGAGGAAGATGAAGACTTCTTTCCCTGGACCTGCCTTCTGCCCAGGAGGAATCCCCAAATGTCTTCTTCCATTTGGAGTAGGACTGCTGCATTCACATTGGAGAAATAACCCGGTTTGGCCCCGCTTTAACTTATTGTCTGGCTCAAGGCGGCTATGGAATTCTGGGAGTTGGAGTTTGTTGTGGGCCCGGAACAGTTTGACACCGTTATTATAACTGCCAGGGCTCAGTGCTGTGGAATGCTGGAAATTGTAGTTTGTTGCAGCAGCAGAGCTTCTGACAGAGGAGGCTAAATGGCTCACAAAAGCACAGTCCTCAGAATCCCATAAAATTGATCCATGGCCATTAAAGCGGTGTCAGACCGGAGTGGCTTTTCTGCAATGTGGATGCAGCCCAAAAGAAGAATAGTCTTGTCATACCCTGGGACAGTATGCAACCTCTCTGGGCTGCAACCCTCATCCTCTTCAAGATCCCCAGACTGCCCTTTTTCCTGGCCCAAAAAAGAAAGAAGGGTGTGTGTTAGAATTTCCTCCAGGAGAAGCAGTTCACCTTTTAAACTAGTTGCAGCCGCACCAGCACCTCCAGTTACTATTGGACACCATTTTTTCAAAGCTTGAAAGTGGGCTTCCTGCCACTTCCAGTTTCCCTCCTTTTTTGGCCAACCATGGGGGCCCTGCCCCCCAGTTCTTCCCTGATGGGGCATTCCTTCTTTGGTCTTTGGCAATGATAGCAATAAAGAGGATCAGGGAGGGAGGGAAAGGGGGGCAGGTATTGCTCAGTAAGCAAGCAGCAGACTGGTATATCAAGATGCCCCTTTGAGGGGTAATTCACCACAGGAGTCTTTCTTGTCCAGGTGGGGTTTAATGGAAAGCCAAAAGCCAATGAAAACCCCAGGCTTTCCAGGTAAGGAGTTGTATCTTCCTCTGTCCCATACTTAACTCATTGGCTGTGCTGCCTAGGGCTGCTGGAACTTGCAGTCCAACAACATCTGAGGGCCACACTTTGCCCACCGCACCTTAAAAACTAAAATATTCATTATGACATAAGCTTCCAAAGACAGGACACCAATCTACTTTCTCACAGGCATAAAGTCTTAGAACGCAAAAAAGGTGCTAATGGTGAGGAAAATGGGAAGCAGCAGGAAAAGAGGAAAACCACATTAAAGGTAGACTGATTCATTCAAAAAAAAAAAAAAAAAAGCTCTGGCTGCCCTGATTTTGGAAGACCTGAGCAGAGCCATTAATGACTGGGGCTCTTGGGGGTCTCTGATTCATAGGATCACCATAAATCAAACTCAAAATAACACAAAAATTGTACAAAGCGATTGGTAATAAATACAGGGGTTAGATTCCAGGACCCTCACTCCCACCCCATGGACACCAAAATCCATGGATGCTCAAATCCCATTATATGTAATGGCATAGTAAAACAGGGTCCCTTACATTAAATGGCAAAATCAATATTTGCTTTTTGGATATTTTAATGGGGGAAAATATTTATGGATAGCTGAAACTGTGGATAGCAAAACTGGATATGGAGGATTGACAGTATATCCCCCCTGCTTCATGGTTTTACAATGCAAAGTTCAGATAGATTTTGCACAGACAATAAAGTAGCCCATTGCAGCAATGGGTCTTTTTAATAACTTTTTTCCATCTGTGTTGTGGAACGTATGTAGCTCTTTCAAGATTTTGTTTTCAGAAGTATAAATTGCACCTGAGGTTGTAATCATATAGAGAATAGCATGGAAGTAATGTAGATACACCATAAATCAAAGGCAGCTGCTAGCTCCCATGTTAATGAAGCAGCGAATCTACTACTTTGGATTTTAGCTTTATAAATGCTATTCAAGGTGCTGAACTTTTTAGAGGGCTAGAGTTCATTACTTTGGACATCCCCTTCTTTGGCCAAAATCCTGGAGTATATTCATCACCTCACTGGCATAACGAGTAAATCCAACTGAACTCAACAGAACGTAATTTGGGAATAAACATGCAAAAGATGTGTTTATAAGTCTTGCTTCCTCTGTATTATATACCACCCACCCTATCTATTTTATTGTGTTAATTACATTTATACTAGAATTTTATAAATATGTTTCCATTAGGATTTATGCAGAAGGATTAACACAAAAACCATGTAGCAAACTGGAAAACATCTTCAAATGTCTTAAATAAATGAAAGCATTACTCAATTGTTACTCATGCTCATTAAGCTGTGGGTTCTAACAGGCTACAACTGGTAGAAGGGGGGGCACTTTATTCTGTCACTGCGGGATGAGATGCCTCCTTTTCCATGCTCAGAGCACAGGCTACTGGTAGTGCAACCTTCTTAAACTATTTAGAAAAATTAAAAAATTTACAACTAAGCAATACTTTTATTCAGACCAACTAAAACAGCACTGAATGCCATCGTGGTGTTGTGGTTTGAGTTTTGGACTAGACTCCAGGAGATCTAGTGTTCAAATCCACTTTGGGCAAGGAACACATTCTCAGCCTCAGAGGAAGGCAATGGCAAACCCTCCAGTACTCTTCATCTGGCTGGCTGTACAAAAATTAGGTGACGATGGAAGAAACAGAAAAATCCCAAAATTAGGGTGGTCGTGTAGTTAAATATGTCCCAAGAAGGAGGCTGCAGACTGAATGGGCTATATTATTTATTTATGTACAGTATTTATATCCTGCTCTTCAGCCCTAAAGGCTCTCAGAATGGCTTACAGATAGTTATTCAGACTTCCCTGCCCTCAGGCTTACAGTCTGAACAAGGAGGCAATGGTGGATATCCTTGTCCAAAAAGACACTCCTAGATGGAACTCAAAGATCTGCTGTTTGCCTTGGCAAAATGAAAGGTTCTTGAGATGGTAGATGGTAGAGCTGAACCCTCCACACCTAGCAGTGTGCAGACTCATCTGGGCACTGAGTTTAATGGGTAGCCTGCAATGGCCTGGTTTTGGAACTTTCCTATTTCTTCTCCCATCCCCACAGTGAGGTGCCACCTCACCTGATGAACGGTATTGGAGAAAACTACTAAAGGGCTTGCATTTTGGCTGGTCCTAATAAAATGTAGGGCCCATTTTTCTCATGGGCCAACATACTTTGTTTTTCTGCTCTATATGTGATGGAAAAAATGGGTACCAGGACATTTTTCTCTTACTCTTGCCCTCATACCAGAATCAGGAGCCATCCAATGAAAGTAACTCGTGGGTGCTTTTCCTGTACTTAACCCTTTTGCTGGGTGAGATTATAATAGTGGTACCCCGGGATACGAATGCGCCGGGTTACGAATTTTTCGGGATACGAAAAAATCCCATAGGGATTTATTGCTTCGGCTTACGAAGGTTTCTTCGGGTTACGAAAAAACCGCGGCGCTATTTTCCGCCACCGGAGGGCAGCAGAGAGCTATTTTTCCATTAGCGCCTATGGGAATTCGGCTTACGAAGGTATTTCGGGTTACGAAATTAACCGCGGAACGAATTAATTTCGTAACCCGGGGTACCAGTTTGAACTTGTAGTGTTCTGGCATGGAAAGAACGAAGGTCTGCCAAGGGTGTGGGTCTGCCCCTTGCTCTTCCCAAAATAGGGGGTCTGGCTTCATATCTTGCCATCAACAGATAATTTCCCTTTCTTCTTTCTGACATCGTGATAAATATTTGGAAAGCTGCGAACTATTTTCTCCTCAAATGTCTCTTTTGGTAGGCAAAGAACATGAAGTTTGTGCAATGTTTGCTCATACAGTTTATCTTTTAGACTTTTTATTATCCTCAGAGCTCTGCCCAGAATCCTTTCCAGTTCGTCAACATCCTTCTTGAATAGTAATTCCTGGAACTAAACATCATCCTCTAGGCAAGGTTTTTCCACGTTTGAGTTCATCAAGGGTGTTGGGCACTGTGCAATGATAACTTAAACAAAAGCAAAAGAAAAGCGGAGAGAAGAGAAGAGGGGAGGGAAGGAGAGGAAAGGAAAGGAAACCTTTATCTTAACAATCCAGGGGAAATGTACAAATGGAGACAATTTAAGGGTCTATTCAGATATTGGTAAATATAGCTATTCCAATATAATCAGAGACAAAGCTCCTTGCATGAGTTCACTCTCATATTTAAGAACTATAATCAGTCACATGTGTGAACATTTGTGTGCATAACCCTGACCCTCATGATCCACCCATGGCTGTAAGATTCACAAGACAACTTCTTCTTCTTCTTCTTGCTATCCCACCTTTTTCAGATTTGGAAAGCAGTTCACAACATTATAAAAAAAACCCAAGGTGAATGCTGACAGAAGAACTTCCAGAGGAAGAAGTTGTAATAGTTTGCTGCAAAAACAAAAAAAACAAAAAAACAGCAGAAGGCCCTTTCATACTGCATAGTTTTAGCACTATGATTCCACTTTAATTATGAAGGCTGCATCCAATGTAATAATAATAATAATAATAATAATAATAATAATAATAATAATAATAATAATAATA